>NW_025336221.1:490-1629 GCF_004798865.1 Varanus komodoensis | reverse complement strand
GGAAGGCGAGCAAAATCTATCCGAAATTCCGAAAATAAGCCAGAGATGCTGACCCGCGGGCCACGACTCCGAAAGTGGCAAAATTGTGCGGTTGGCAGAATGCTTCCAAATTCACAGAGTTTGCTGAAGGAGGGCCCCCGATACCATGCATGCGTCGGTGCCTCTGCCGGAACCCTGGAAGGGGTGTCTTGGGAAGGCGAGCAAAAATGTCCAAACTGCCGAAAAAAGGACCGAGATGCTGACCCGCGGGTCACGACTCCTACAGTGGCAAAATTGGCGGGTTGGCAGAATGCTTCCAAATTCACAGAGATTGCTGACGGAGGGCTCCCGATACCCTGCATGCGTCGGTTCCTCTGCCGGAGCCCTGGAGGGGTGTCTGGGGAGGACGAGCAAAATCTTTCCGAAATGCCGAAAATATGCCCGAGATGCTGACCCGCGGGTCAGGACTCCGAAAGTGGAAAAATTGGGCGGTTGGCAAGAATGCTTCCAAANGCAGACCCGCGGGTCACGACTCCGAAAGTGGCAAAATTGGGCGGTTGGCAGAATGCTTCCAAATTCAAAGAGTTTGCTGGGGGTGGGACCCCGATACCCTGCATGCCTCGGTGCCTCTGCCGGAGCCGTGGAAGTGGTGC
Organism: Varanus komodoensis; assembly: GCF_004798865.1. Lineage (NCBI taxonomy): Eukaryota > Metazoa > Chordata > Lepidosauria > Squamata > Varanidae > Varanus > Varanus komodoensis. The sequence continues at coordinate 997 of NW_025336221.1, read as the reverse complement.
CTGGGGAAGGAGAGAAAATCTGTTCGAAATGCCTGAAAAGGGCCGAGATGCTGACCCGCGGGTCACGACTCCGAAAATGGCAATATTGGGTGTTTGGCAGAATGCTTCCAAATTCACACAGTTTTCGGAGGGAGGGCTCCCAATACCCTGCATGCGTCAGTGCTTCTGCCGGAGCCCTGGAAGTGATGCATGGGGAAGGCCAGCAAAATCTGTCCAAACTGCCGAAAAAGGGCTCGAGATGCTGACCCGCGGGTCACGACTCCGAAAGTGGCAAAATTGGGCGGTTGGCAGAATGCTTCCAAATTCACAGAGATTGCTGAGGGAAGGCTCCCGATACCCTGCATGGGTCGGTGCCTCTGCCGGAGCCCTGGAAGGGGTGTCTGGGGAAGTGGAGCAAAATCTTTCCGAAATGCCGAAAATAGGCCCGAGATGCTGACCCGCGGGTCACGACTCCGAAAGCGGCAAACTTGGGCCTTAGGCAGAATGCTTCCAAATTCACACAGTTTG
>NW_025336221.1:0-390 GCF_004798865.1 Varanus komodoensis | reverse complement strand
CAGCAAAATCTTTCCGAAATGCCGAAAATAGGCCCGAGATGCTGACCCGCGGGTCACGACTCCGAAAGTGGCAAACTTGGGCCTTAGGCAGAATGCTTCCAAATTCACACAGTTTGCTCGGGGAGGGCAACGGATACCCGGCATGCGTCGGTGCCTCTGCCGGAGTACTGGAAGTGGTGTCTGGGGAAGGCGATCAAAATCTGTCCATACTGCCGAAAAAGGGCCCGAGATGCTGACCCGCGGGTCACGACTCCGAAAGTGGCAAAATTGGGCGGTTAGCAGAATGCTTCCAAATTCACCCAGCTTGCTCGGGGCGGGCCCCCGATACCCTTCATGCGTCGGTGCCTCTGCCGGAGCCCTGGAAGGGGTGTCTGGGGAAGGCGAGCAAAA
>NW_025336220.1:27633-29947 GCF_004798865.1 Varanus komodoensis | reverse complement strand
GCAGAAGATCGGCTGGATGGTGGCTGGGGAGGCATTGATGGAATTCTCAAAGTGCACAGCTGGAACCTTAGAAACTGTGTCAGGATGAACTCCAGTGTGGCTTGCATGCACTTGTGGTGGGTTCTCACCCAGTCTCAGGTTCGTGTAACTTGAGGCACTGGGGTTCAGGTTGGATGAGTCCTGGGTGGGAGAGCAGCACCCCTTCCAGTTTCCTCCCTGACTCTTGATGGGAGACTAAAGCATTGGAGGTCGAACTGGGATTAGTAATGGGACTGGGGAATCCCAAAAGGGAAGTGCAACCTAGCATCAAAGTCCTCCACTCAAGCAGGATTGCAGTGAGCTTGTCATGAGAAGTCAGCTTGCATGGCCTGACCCGGGAATTTTTTTTGGGTGTGTCTCGATCACCTTGAACTTGCACAGCACACTTGTCCTGAGCATGCATGCAAGAGCAAACTTGCAGCTTCAGGAAGCTGGGCCAGGGGCTCTGTGTAATGCGCCAACATTGATGGACAACACAGCAGTCTGAGAGGGACCACACAAATCAAGTCACACTCTGCAGAGGATTTATTTCAACCATTCCTACTCTTTTCACACTGAAGTCTAAGCACCAATGATGGAAGATGCCACCTTCAATAAGGGTTTGTGGTGAGGCAGTGGATGGTCCAGGGATCTACAACACTAGACTACACAGCCTTTCTGAACTTCCAGCCATAGACAAGTACCCCGTGCTTCATCCTGGGATGTTCACCCTGCTACATCAAGACATGCAGGGGAAGGAGTCTATGCCAAAAACTGAAAGTTTCCGGTACATGAATTGATTCATGATAGTGAGGAAAAATATATGCTAGAAAACTTGGCAATGTGCCTTCCAGGTGGTTGGCTGCCCTGATAGAGTATCTGAAGAAATTTGTTGACTTCGGAGAAAGAATGGGCAAAGCAAGCCATGCTTGTTGCCTCTCACACCACTATCATGTCCCTACCTGTACTACAACAATTAATAAAAGTACTAGTAATAAGAAAAAACAACAATGATTGAAATGTAAAGAACAGATATGAGAACAGAAGTCCAGGTGTTGTTTCTATTGCTTTGAAAAGATGCAGAGCATTGCCTGAAGTGTCCAGAAACATAGAAACATAGAAACAGAGTCAGAAGAGGCCTCCTGGGCCATCTAGCCTGACCTCCGGCACCAGCCGGCTCCACTCACGACATGCCCACCATGTACACATCCAGTCTATCCTTGAACACCCACACCGATGAGGCCTCAACGACCTCTCCTGGAAGCCCATTCCACACCCTCGGGGTCCTAACTGTCAGGAAGTGCTTCCTGGTATCTAAATGGAACCTTGGCTCCCTGAGCTTTGCTCCATTGGAGTGTGTCCTGCCTTCCTCTGCAGGGGACAACAGGTCTCTACCCATCTCCATGTGAAATCCCTTCTCATACCTGTATGTTGCCAACATTTCCCCTCTGAGTCTCCTCTTCTCCAGGCTGAGGAGACACAGTTCCCTCAGTCTCACCTCATACCCCATCCCCTGCAAACCGGCCACCAACCTTGTGGCCCTACGCTGCACTGACTTCAACCTGGCTATATCCTTTCTGTAATGAGGGGCCCAAAACTGAGCACAATACTCCAGTTGTGGGTGCTCCAGAGTCGTGTAGAATGGTAGTAACACCTCTGTTGATCTAGAAGCCACACTTCTGGCTATGCAACCAAGGGTGGTGTTCGCCATCTTGACCACCTCATCACACTGCTGACTCATGTTTAGCCTGCAGTCAACCAGTACCCCAAGGTCCCTTTCACAAGTGCTGCTCTCCAGCCACTTGTCACCTAACCTGTACTTATGACATCTATTCCTATGCCCCAAGTGCAAGACCTTGCACTTATCATCATTAAATACCATCCTGTTGTCTCCTGCCCACTTCCATAGTCTGTACAGATACTTTTGGATCTGGAGTTCCTGCTCCTCAGTTGTGGCCACTGCTCCAGTTTTAGTGTCGTCTCCGAATTTGATCAGCAGACTGTTCACCCCTTCTTCCATGTCCTTAATGAAAAGATTAAACAGGATCGGCCCCAGAACAGAGCCCTGGGGGACCCCGCTTGTCACTGGCCTCCATCCCGATGATTCACCACTAATGGTTACCGTATGGTTTTGGACAGTCAACCATGCCCTTACCCACCGGACAGTGCTTTGGTGTATCCCAAAACTCCTCAGTTTCTCCACCAGGATATCATGGGGCACTTTGTCAAAGGCCTTGCTGAAATCCAGGTATACAACATCCACTGCATCCCCTCCATCTAGCCATCTCGAAACCTT
>NW_025336220.1:0-26360 GCF_004798865.1 Varanus komodoensis | reverse complement strand
AAGATGACTGAAGGAGTCCCTTGATCCTGGTTGCCTCAAAGGAGCTGCAACAGTGAGTTCTCAGAGCGGGTCTTTCTTGCCCATGGGCCTGATAGGTGTGAAAGGATGATTTGAAACACGGGAGTAGAGATTTAAAAAGGTAACAAAGAAAATTACTTAGCCCAAAGCAGGGGAGGGGCCAAAATCAGATAGCACAAGGAATGGGAATACAGGCATGTAGGCAGGAGGGCCAAATACTTCCTGATTGTTTAATTGACAAGCCAGGCAGAACAAAACGAGCCTATTGTAGCCCACCAGGGGCAGGGCTGGATTCGGAGCAAGGGCCAGTGTTGGGGCAGCGCAGAGTAGGTGGGCAGAAAGAATGTAACTCTCAGTACCCTATTAGCCAATTAGGGGAAAGGAGGAGGGAACAAGCGGCCAGGAGCAGGGTTCAAAAGGGGTGTGTGAACATGTGCTCAGGTAAACAGAAGAAATGGGAAGGAAACCATTCCCTTCTGTTCCCTTTATTGCAATAAAGTTTTAAAAAGAACTCTCTGCATGCCTGGAATATTTTTCTCTTCCGACGGAAAGGAAAGAGTGTTCATAACAGGCCTGAAAAGAGCATTCAGTTAACCACAGAGTTGCACCAACCATGTGGATCTGTAATTATGGAAATTATTGATCTTCTTGCTATACCTCATGGGGTCCCCTCCCCCAAGACCATCCTGAACCCCCAGAGGTATGCCTGAGATTGCAGGGGTGGGGGGTTGCCTCCAAGTGCAAAAGGGAAGGCAGCTCATTTCTTAATGCCCTGTTCACGGAACAAGGGAGGGTGGAGGCAGGAGAAGAACATGCTGTGCAGGGCACTTATTCTACTTCCCTTTGCCTAGAAGTCTGGCTGCCCAGGCACCTTGTCCATTACAGAAGAAAATTCTAACTGTTCCTCTACTTGGCTGAAAGGGGTACGATGGAGTTTGTACCAAGCACCACCAGAGTGACACTGTTCTTTCTCCTCCTGTTGCTGCTGCTGCTCCTCCCAGAGGCCTGCTGTGGGATGCTGAAGGCCAAATGCCCCTGGAGCTGGCATAGGGATGAGCTGCAGCCACAGAATTACTATCGGCCAGGAGACTATGTCCTCAGTGCCAGCATCTCTGCAGCAGAAGGCAAATTTGGAGCACACACTTTCAACAAACCTGCCTCTTATGAACAGTATATGTAAGTCATTGCCCTGCTTGACCTGATATCACAAAGGGGAATGGGCAGCCGGGCAGCACAGCTTTCAACAGAATTCTTTCCAGCTTGACCCTTTCTCATGAGGATTCAGACAGTGAACTCACTGGCAGCAAAGCCCAGGGTGGAGTCCAGGGTAATGGGAGGGTCCCGGACCCCAGAATGGGTGCCAACTTGTTTGCCTTTGCACCCCTATGCCTTTCCTTTCTCCTTCAGCATTAGTGGCTGAACATGCTGGGCTCTTGCCTGGGATTGGCACCTTTGCTGCAGATGACTGGAAATAGGCCAGTGTTTCCAGAGGAATCCAACCAGAAAAACTGCATGAACCTGTTCTTGGGCTCTTGGATTGGGTTCAGAACAGGCTCAGAATTTGGAAGCCTGAGAAGCTGGATCCAAAATCCAAGGGCAGTAGAAGGATGCACGAGCAGGGACAGGAGGGTGAAACTTTTTATTCCGCTTTTTCAGGTTGGGATTCACAACTTACTGGAAGATCCTCTCCTTCCTCTTTGCCATCCAAGAGGCCAACCAGAATCCCAGCCTCTTGCCCAACATCACCCTGGGCTACAACATCTATGACAGCCTTCATGATGTGAGACTGACATCCGATGCAGCCATAGACCTGCTCTCGACCTCTCAGGCCCATGTTCCCAACTACAAGTGCGGCAGGAGAGATCATCTGCTGGCCGTCCTTGAAGAATCTGACTCCGACAACTCCAAGCAGCTTTCCAACATGCTGGGCATCTTCAAAATCCCACAGGTGGGAGGCTTGGCAGAACCAAAATGACATTGAATTTCAAGAAAGCAAAAGTTTCTCCAAATAACGAGCAAGCATGATCTCCCTTCCAGGATACAGACTACCCCACTCAATCCTGAGCTGAAAAGGGTTAAAGCCCCCTCTTCCCCACATTAGGCCCCCATTTGGTACTGTAAGTGGTAAGGATTAATAACAGGTCCCTCTCCTTCATTTTCTGACCATGAGAGACAGGAAACTCCATCAAGTTATGGCATAAACACTCCTTTTATTGTAGGTGCACACTCACAATAGAGAGTGAGACCTTCTCCAGTGGAGAGTAATGGCCACAGCCCGCATGCCCAGGGCTTGTTTTGTGTTCAGCTTTTTGCAATGATTACTGGATAGAATATAATGGCAGTTACTTTTCTGCACAGTTATCTTAAGTTACACTTCTGGTGTGAAACGAACTGGCTCCAGGCTGATCTTTTACACAATCCAACCTCCATGGCCAAAGTTTATATTTTTGACTCTCTTCTGTCTCTCCGATAAATCCCTAAATACTAGGCACTTGCTTTTTAGTCCTCAGGGAAAAAAAAAAAAAAACGGAATCATCATTCGGAGCAGATGTAGAACAAACAATTCTGCACTTCAGGGTCAATCATACCGTGGACGTCCAAGGTATTTTCCTTTCATTTCCGAAGCATCCAATGCAGAAGGACAAGGATGATTCTGAGACCCCAGGAAGGTGCCCATGACATCTGTGCTTGACCAACCCTAGAACCAAATTGTTTTAACATTTATGAGATGTAGTTTTGAGAGGTTTATTCAAATATGGTAAATCAGGAGAAGCTCAAAAGCTCACATTGCTACTTTATATTTCAGAAAATAAGCATTGCTTCTTTTTGAATCAGGTTTCATGCATATAATTAAAGGTTAAGACGTTTCTTCTCATGTGTGGAGGCATTTTGCTTTAGTGCTGAAATGATGAAAACCATCAGTCTCTTCCTTTCATTCCCAGGTCACTTATGCTTTCACTTCTCAAGTTCAGAGAGAAAAAAGCCAGCCCATTTCCTTCTACCGGATGCTCCCTGAAGAAGGCATCCAGTACCCAGGGATTGTCAAACTGCTGCTGCATTTCAGGTGGATGATGGTTGGTCTCTTTGCACTGGACACCGAGAATGGAGACAAGTTCATGAGAACCTTGAAACCAGAGCTCATCAGGAATGACATTTGTGTGGTATTTTCATGCAGCATCTCACAGGTGAAATCGGGTAATATACCTATCAATGTGCAGTCACTGGAGGAGTTGGCAGAAATCAATGTCTTCATTTATTTTGAAGAGTTCCTTTTCACATTGTATGGAGTCCAGATTGCCGAAAGAGTTATTAAAATGGTTATGAAACCTGTTGATGGAAAAATCTGGATCACCACAACTTTGTCTGACTTTACCTTGGATTTAGCTTATGCAAATTTTGATTTCCAGCACGTGTACTCTTATTTTTCCTTCCTTCCCCCCAAAAGTAAAAGGACTAACTATGATGGTTTTATATATTTGTATAAAACTATGCATGCATTTGTGAAGAAAGCATTCAGGTGTTTTTATTCCAACCATGTGCTGTCAGTGAAAGACTGGGCAAGATGCAGAGAGAAGGAGAATCCAATGGGCCTGCATGACTTGGACAAAGAGCAAACACTGTCTCTGGACAGCTTCTTCTCTTACAACACAGTCCAGGCTATGGTCCGTGCTGTGGATGTGACTGTTTCCTCCAGATCTAAAAGGAAGGACATGAAACGTGGAGGCAGGCTAGATGTGGAGCAACTCCATCCATGGCAGGTACTCCTTCAAACCACCACCCTCTTATCTATTAAACTTACAACATGAGAAGTTGTAACATGGAGAGCCAGTGTGGTGTAGTGGTTAAGAGCATGTGACTGGGACTCAGACGATCTCGGTTCGAGTCCCCGCTCAGCCATGGAGCCAGCTGGGTGACTTTGGGCCAGTCACAGACTCTCAGCCCAACCTACCTCACAGGGTTGTTGTTGTGAGGATAAGATGGAGGAGATGTAAGCTGCCTTGAGCCCTTTGTAGGAAAAAGGCAGGATATAAAGAGAAAATAATAATAAAAAAAAAGTTTACCAAAGAAGGAGCAGCTGGAACACTCTTTGTTCTGGTCCCTGTTTTGGATCCCTCTAATGATTTTCCAGGGCGGAGTTCATCTGGCCCTTGCCTGTGGAGTTACTCTGAGTCATTCTGAAGCAGCACACAGAAGGAGCATAGAGGTCCTTCCTTAAATTCCTTGTCCTAATAATAATAAAACAAGCTACCTTGATGGGAATCAGAACACACGGCTATCCATGTTGCACCTGCTTTGCCCAGCTGATACTAAGGAGGGATTTACCCAGAAGAGGGGGTCAGACTGGAGCAAAGGATCTAGAAGATGCTCTGCACCACTAAAAGCAGTGGTACCATGCAACTGATTTCAGCACCATGGAAACCAGACTCGCAGGCTGCTTTAACCAAAGAGGAAGACATAGTGCCAAAGTAGCAGCTTCAGGAAGTGTGGAGGAATGTTTCCATGCCATTCCTGAATTACTACAGAAGGCAAATCCAGGTGGAGTCAAACGAACAGCTGGAATGTCAGGAAAACCCATTATAAGGCCCACAGAAAAATGCAGAGACAGGGAAAATGGCAAATCACTCAAATGAGAAAAACAGTCTGTCCTCAGTGGGTGCAGGATGTGGAACAAAGGGCTCAAGGGACAGGAAGCTCTTCTTGGTCCATTCCCAATCCCCGGCTTGGGAAACCTGGGAGACTCCTCAAAAACAACTCCTATTAGGCATGGTAAAATGAACTCCCAGGTCAGCTTCTGAAGGACTGCAGGCTCAGGAGCAGAACTGTCCATTTGCTGCTTCTAAGGATTCCTAAAATATTGTGCTCAGGGAAGCTGCCCTTCCTTTCCCATGAGTGAGGAGGCTTGTATTCTCTGCGTCCTATATTCCGAAGTGGAACATGGACATCCATGTATGAAATTAGAAACTGTTCCACAGTAAGAGTCATATACTGCCAAATTACACGGAAATCTGCTCTTAGCAAAACCTAAGGTAGTAAATGTGTCCTCTCAAATGCTTTGGCTTTCTGTGTTGTTCCAGCTCCACCCTTGCCTGAGAGACCCCCAGTTTCACAATCATTCTATTGAGGGGGTGTATTTAGATGGGAAAGGAGACTTGGCAGTCAACTTGGACCTGGTCAACTGGGTGAAGTTTCCCAACAGGACTGCTGTAACAGCGAAAGTGGGGAGTCTAGAAAGACGGGGCTTGCCTGGCCCCAAGTTGACCATTCAACGAGATCCCATTGCGTGGCCCAGATGGCAAGATCAGGTGAAGAAAACCGTCCCCATGATTCCATAGTTTTCATTTCTATCCCTTCACTAACACTGTGGCTAATCAGAGGTACAGATATTTAATAAATAACCAATGGACCAGACAAACAAATAAATAGTTTTGGGGGGAAGGCAGATCAGAAGGAGTCAGCCAGAGCCATGCCACCCCAGGTCCGCCCTCTGGCTGGCAACAAGGCAGGGATTTCCCTTCTCTGCTGCATCTTCTGCTGTGAAATGCAACACTGACCCTGGCTCAGTCAGTCCATGCTAGTATGTGTGCAGGTTCAGGAGGGCGGCACAGTCTTTCAGTAGTCCACATTATGAATTTCATTGTATTAAGTAACTTTGATGGATTTAGGATTGCTCTACTGCTAATGTTGTATGTGAATTTTTACTTGCTGTAAGTATTCTATAGCATTTTTACTGATTTAGTATTTTGCTACTGTAAATTTTTGATCAATATTCTTGAAAAGAAGCAACAGCAGGTTCCAGAGTAGCCGTATCTGAAGTACATATTGCTCTCTTAAAAAATCAGTTGCATTTAATTGCGTTTAATTTCAAATTTTATTCTTTTATTAACATTTTTACTGCTCAGTTTCTGGTTATTTCAGAGTTTTCTTTTTTTGCTGCTATATTTAAAAATATAAAACTACATAGTGTGTAGAAAAGTTTTTATTTCTGCCTAAGCCATTCCCAAAATAGTTTGCCTATTTTAACCAGTTCCCAATGGCAAAAATGTGGAAAACCACTGTTTTCGGGAATCCACTGAACTGCTGGATGTCCTCCCCTCTCCGTCCTTTCCTGCTCTCTCTACCCAGTCGCAGCTTCCTCATCCCAACCCTCTTCCCTTGATGCTCCTTCTCTCTCACTCAGCCCCTGCCCCAGGCCAGGTGCGTGATGAGCTGCCACCCGGGGTTCTTCAAGGTGGCTCGGGAAGGACAGCCCCTTTGCTGCTATGACTGTGCTCCATGTGCAAAAGGGACCATCTCCACTCAGGAAGGTGGGTGAGCACAGAGGAAAAGCCAGTGTCTGGGAGGAGGGCAAAGACCCAGCCATGGTATACAGCACTTTTGAGGGTGCTATGCCATCTTGTAACGAATTTGGGATGGCCTGATCTTTCCTGGCATATCAGAGCATAAATTTTTCTTCATTGGGGGTGGTTTTACCCACACTTTCCTTCCACTCCTGGAAGCATTGCATGGCCCAACTCCTGCCTGCTTTTCTCTGCTTCCCGTTGTTGTGGTTGGTAGACGCAAAGTCATGTCCGACCCATCATGATCCCATGGACAACATTCCTCCAGGGCTTCCTGTCCGCCACCATCCCTCGGAGTCCACCTAAGCTCACACCGACTGCTTCAGTGTCTCCATCTAGCCTCCTAATTTTCTACTGTCCCCTTCTTCTTTTGTCATCTATTGTTCCCAGCATTAGGCTCTTTTCCAGGGAGTCCCTCCTTCTCATAAGGTGGCCAAAGCATTTGAGTTTCATCTTCAGGATCTGGCCTTCTAAAGAGCAGTCAGGGTTGATCTCCTCAAGAACTGACTGGTTTGATTGCCTTGCGGTCCAAGGGACTCGCAGGAGTCTCCTCCAGCATCACAATTCAAAGTCCTTACTCCTTCGGCGCTCAGCCTTCCTTATGGTCCAACTTTCACAGCCATACTTTGCAACAGGGAAAAACATAGCCTTGACTGTATGCACTTTTGTTGGCAGGGTGATGTCTCTGCCTTTTAGTATGCTGTCTGGATTTGCCATAACTTTCCTCCCCAGGAGCAAGCGTCTTTTAATTTCTTGGCTGCAGTCCCCGTCTGCGGTGATCTTGGAGCCCTGGAAAACAAAATCTGTCACTACCTCCATTTCTTCCCCATATATTTGCCAGGAAGTGAGAGGACTGGATGCCATGATCATAGTTTTCTTAATGCTACACTTGAAGCCAACCTTTGCGCTCTCCTCCTTCACCCCTATCAAGAGTCTCTTTATTCCTCTTCACTTTCTGCCATGAGAGTGGTATCATCTGCATATCTGAGGTTGTTGATATTTCTCCCAGCAATCTTAATTCCAACTGGTGATTCATCTAGCCCCAATTTCTCATGATGTGCTCTGCATTTCAGTTAAATGGGCAGGGTGACAGTATACAGCCCTGCCGAACTCCTTTCTCAATTTTGAACCAATCAGTGGTTCCATGTCCAGTTCTCACAGTTGCTTCTTGACCCGCATATAGGTTTCTCAAGAGACTAATGAGATGGTTTGGTACTCCCATCTCTTTAAGAACTTGCCACAATTTGTTGTGACTCACACAATCAGAGGCTTTAGAAGAGTCAGTGAAGCAGAAGATGGTTTTCTGGAACTCCCTATCTTTCTCCATGATCCAGCATATGTTGGAAATTTGATCTCTAATTCCTCTGCCTCTTTGAAATCCTGCCTGTACATCTGGTAGTTCTTGGTCCACATACTGCTGGAGCCTAGCTTGTCGGACTTTGAGCATAACTTTGCTAGCATATGAAATGAGTGCAATGGAGCAGTAGTTTGATCATTCTTTGGCATTGCCCTTCTTTGGGATCAGAATGTAAACTGACCTTTTCCAATCCTTTGGCCACTGGTGAGTTTTCCAAATTTGCTGGCATATTGAGTGTAGCACTTTTACTGCATCATCTTTTAAGATTATGAATAGCTCAGCTGGAATACTGTCACCTCCACTAGCTTTGTTGAGACTTCCTAAGGCCCATTTTACTTCACATTTCAGGATGTCTAGCTCGAGGTCAGTGACCACCCCATCGTGGTTATCAGGGATGTTAAACTCTTTCTTGTATTGCTTCTCTATGTAATCTTGCCACCTCTTCTTAATCTCTTCTGCCTCTGCTAGCTCCCTGCCATTTTGGTCCTTTATCATGCCCATCTTTGCATGAAATGTTCAATTGACATCTCCAATTTTATTGAAGAGATCTCTAGTCCTTCCTATTCTATAGTTTTCTTCTGTTTCTTTGTACTGTTCATTGAAGAAGGCATTCTGATCTTTTCTAGCTATTCTCTAGAATTCCGCATTCAATTGGGTGCATCTTTCTCTTTCTCCCTTGCCTTTCACTTCCCTTCTTTCCTCAGCTATTTGGAAAGCTTCCTCAGACAGCCATTTTGCTTTCCTACCTCTTGTACAATGTTGCGAATCTCTGTCCATAGTTCTTCAGGCACTCTTTCTATCAGATCTAATTCCTTAAATCTATCTGTCACTTCTACTGTATATTCATCACGGATATGATTTAGGTCATTCCTCAGTGGCCTAATGCTTTTCCCTACTTTCTTCAATTTAAGCCTAAATTTTGCATCAAGAAGCTCATGATCTGAGCCACAGTCAGCTCCTGGTCTAGTTTTTACTGACTGTATAGAGCTTCTCCATCTTTGGCTGCAGAGCACATAGTCAATCTGATTTCTGTGTTGACCGTCTGGTGATATCCATGTGTACAGTTGTCTCTTGGGTTGTTGGAAAAGAGTGTTTGCCATGACCATTGTATTCTCTTGACAAAATTCTACCAGCCTGTGCCCAGCTTCATTTTGTACTCCAAGGCCAAACTTGCCTGTTATTCCAGCTATCTTTTGGCTTCCTACTTCAGCATTCCAATCCCCCATGATAATAAGGACATCATTTTTTGGTGTTAATTCTAGAAGATGTTGGAGACCTTCATAGAATCAGTCAACTTCTTCCTCTTAAACATCAGTGGCTGGGGCATAGATTTGTACTACTGTGATGTTGAATGGTTTGTCCTGGATTTGAACTGAGATCATTCTGTCATTTTGGAGATTGTATCCCAGTCCTGCTCTTCCTACTCTTTTATTGACTATGAAGGCTACTCCATTTCTTCTGAGGGATTCTTGCCTGCAGTAGTATACCTGATGGTCATCTGAATTAAATTCACCCATTCCTGTCCATTTTAGTTCACTGATTCCTAAGATGTTGAAGCTCAGTCTTGTCATCTCTTGTTTGACCACCTCCAGCTTGCCTTGATCTTACCTTCCATGTTGCTATGGAGTATAGAACTTTACAGCATTGGACACTCTTTTCACCACCAGATACATCTGCAACTGAGTGTCCATTTGGCTTTTATCCAATCTCTTCATTCTTTCTGGAGCTATTAGTACTAGCCCTCTGCTCTTCTCCAGTAGCACACTGGACACCTTCCGAACTGGGGGGCTCTTCCAGCATCATATCTTTTTGCCTTTTGGTACTGTCCATGGGGTTTTCATGGCAAAGATACTAGAGTGGCTTGCCATTTCCTTCTCCAGTGGATCACGTTTTGTCAGAGCTCTCTACTATGACCTGTCCATTCTGGGTGCCCCAGCACGGCATAGCTCATAGCTTCATTGAGCTGCACATGCCCCTTCACCATAACAAGGCCGTGATCCATGAAGGGCTTCCAAGAATGCCTCATTTAATCATTGCCTCAGCAGCCACATACTCCATGCCATTCTGTCTAATGCAGGCATGGTTTCCCTTGCATACCACTTTCTCCTAAGCCTCCTCTGCATTCCTCCTTGTCTCCTTCATCTCTCCAGAAAAATTTCCTCCCATCTTGTGACTGCTGTTACTTTTGGTACCCTCTTTTATCCTGCCACAGTACTCCCCACGGCACTTTGGCAGTCATTCCCCTCCACTTACAAAGGAACCAAGAGTGCCCTGTGCTGCTCCTCCAAGGAGATCTAAGTGGCTTTCAGAGGAGGAACATTCCAGAGCATGAGGAGCTTTTAGACCTTCTGTTGCCTCATGTAGAACACCCAGAAGAGGACTTCTCCTCTTCCTGGCACTGCAGAGTTTTCCAACAAGGAGGATGCTGGGGAGGATGATTCCCAAAGGATTATGCAAGGAATGGTTCTTGTCTTGTTAGGGGGATTCACAGATATATGGGAAGGTTGGGAAAGAGGAGATATGGGTCACATTTTCAGCTGTGCATGCTGGGCTTCGGCATATTTTGAAATGAGCAGGGGACTGATGAGCTTCCATGAAGTCCAAGGTGACCGGAGAGTTCTATGACATTCCATATTTATCTGACAGTAAAAAACAAGACATGAAAATTATGAAAACACATGTGTCTTCATGTTTACGGAATTGGAGTGCCATATCATAAAGTGTCCTGTATCTCTTCATTCAGTTTCTTTACATCCAGCCATGATGTAAAGAATCTCAAGGCTTTTCATGAAACTCTCCTCCTCTTTCTCTCATGGCTATCCTAAAAGCAACCCTTTCAGTTTGGCTGGGCTGAGAGTATGTGAGGGGTGCAAAGTCACCCATTGAGCTCCATGGTGGAGTGAAGTCTAGACTCTGGATTGCCTTTCTCCTGCACCATCTAGGCTGCTAATCAGGCAGGTGTTGCCAGGTGTGCATTTTCGTCCACTCTCCTAAGGAAGCTGGACTCCCCCTTGCAACGCACAAACTCCCACCACAGTCTAATTCATCTCCTCTCTCACCCTGACGACCTCTGAGAAGTAGAGCTGGTTCAGAACTCACAGAACTGTCCAGAATACAGTGCAAGCATGAGGTGACCCCCTCAGAAGGATTTCCTGGGCAGAGAGAGCCAAATCCAGAACTTGTGCTTCAGTCCCAGCCCATTTTGCTTCGAGATGGTTTTCTAAAGGGCTGTGGAGAAGGTCGATGCAAATACTAGGTAGGGAGGGGCAGAAATGGCAGATCGGGAACTGGCAGAGCCCACATGCCAGCATCCTCTTTAGGGTCCTCCTCCATCAGCAAGTCACCTGGGTCAGTGAAGGAGATGGCTGATAAAATTCTTTTTCAGCTGCAAAGTTGTCCCTGACTCTTCGCAATGCCATTGTCAACATTGCTCCAGGTTCTCCTGTCCTACAGAATACTCTGGAGTAAACCCAACCCCACACCCACCTCACTAGTGACTCGATCCAGCCATCTCAATCACTGCCACCCCCATCTCCTTTTACCATCAATTGTTCCCAGCATCATGGTCTTTTTCAAAGATTCCTTCCTTCCCATTAAGGTAGCCAAAGTATTTGAGATTCAGCTTCAGTATCTTACCTCTAAAGAGCAGTCAGGGATGACCTCCTTTAGAATCAATTGAAATGATCCCTTTGCATCCAGGAGATTCTCAGGCATCTTCTCCAGCACCACAGTTCAAAAGCATCAATTCTTCGGTGCTCAGTCTTCCTTATGGTCCAACTCTGACAGCCATACATTACAACTGGGAAAACCATAGCTTTGTCTATCCAAACCTTTTTTGGCAGGGTGCTGGTTCTTCTTTTTAGCATGCTGTCTAGATTTGCCATAGCTTTCATCCCAATGAACAAGCATCTTTTAATTTCTTCTCTGCAGTCACCCTCTGTGGTGATCTTGGAACCATTATCAAATGACCACTCCAAATCCATCAGTCTATCCAAACAGTCCCTCTGCTCAACACATGGAGGGGTGGGGGTCTTCACTGAGCAGAGGGGAGTGGGTGGGGCTGCTTGTGCAGGAAAAGCAACTTTTTTGAGAAATCTGGCAGAAGGTGGCCCAGCTGGTGGCTGGGGAGGCAAGGATGGAGTTCCCAGAATGCACAGCTGGAAGTTTGGAAACAGTGTCCTGATAGGCTCTGGTCCTGCTTGGGTGCACTGGTCATGGGTGCTCAGCCAGTGTCAGACGCAGAGCATCTGGGAGTAAGGCTGGATGAGTATTGGGTGGGAGGGCAGCACCCTTTCCAGCCTCTTACCTGACTCTCATGACTTAAAATTGGTATTAAGACTGGGACTATGGGAATCCCAATAGGGGTGTCACCTTGCAACACATCCCACCACTAAAGCAGGATTGCCATGCACTTTTCAGGAAAAGACTGGGTGACTGTATTGTCCCGGGAATATGAAAGCCATGATATGTGATCTCAAAACCAAAAGTAAATGTGGAAGAGTGCAAACACAGTCATACTCTACAGAGACTTTATTTTGGCTTTTCCTAAATCTTTTCTCAATGCAGTCTGAGCACCATTGCAGGAGGATGTTGCCCTCATGTGGAGTTTTGGTTAGACAGCGGAGGGTCCAGAAATCCACCCCACCACACTGCTCAGCCTTCCTGAACTTCCACGCTGGAAAGTAATCTATGTTATCTCTCACACCAAAATTATGACCCCACTACTACTACTACTACTACTACTACTACTACTACTACTATTGATAATAATAGTAATCCTAAGAACAACAACAATAATGAATAAAATACAAAGAGCAGTGACTGGAAGGGATGTCAAGTGTTGTTTCTCTTGCTTTTGAAAGATGCAGAGGATTGCCTGAAGTGTTCAGAAGATCAGCATCCAAACATGGCCCGGGATCAGTGCATCCCCAAGCTCATCACCTTCTTGTCCTATGACGATTCTTTGGGGACCTTCCTCACTGGCATGGCCCTACTCTTGTCCATATCCACAGGAGGTATACTAGCAATCTTCAGGAAATTCCAAAAGACTCCAGTAGTCAAGGCCAACAACCGAGACCTCTCCTACATTCTTCTCATCTCCCTCCTGCTTTGCTTTGCATGCTCTTTCCTCTTCATTGGCCAGCCAAGAAGCATCACCTGCCTCCTCCGACAAACAGCCTTCAGCATCATCTTCTCAGTGGCCATCTCTTCCCTCCTGGCCAAAACATTCACTGTGGTGCTGGCCTTCCTGGCCACCAAGCCAGGCAACAGGGCAAAGAACTGGATGGGGCGGGGTTTGGCCAACTCCATTGTCACGTCCTGCTCCAGCGTCCAAGTAGTCATCTCGACCATCTGGCTGGGCACCTCTCCCCCCTTTCCTGACTCTGACAAGCACTCCCAGTCTGGGCAGATCGTTCTGCAGTGCAACGAAGGCTCCGCGGCCATGTTCTACACTGCCCTAATCTACATGGGCTTCCTGGCTGCCGTCTGCTTCATGGTGGCCTTCCTGGCCAGGAAGCTGCCTGGGGCCTTCAATGAGGCCAAGCTGATCACCTTCAGCATGCTAGTCTTCTGCAGCGTCTGGGTAACCTTCATGCCCACCTATCTCAGCACCAGGGGCAAGTACATGGTGGCTGTGCAGGTCTTCTCGATCTTGGCCTCCAGCACTGGGCTGCTGGGCTGCATCTTTGTCCCCAAGTGCTACATTATTCTAGTGAGGCCGGACCTGAATACCAAGGAGCATCTCATGATGAAAAGCAAAGCATAAATTGTCCTTTTATTGTTTCTCAAGAGCTTACAAATCTGACTTTTGTGAACAGCTCAAAGATCCATTTTAGGCATATAGACAGTATAGAAGTGAAACAAAGTTTTTATAAATGCTTTGCACTGTGCAGTACGGGAGAAACAGACAAGCTCCATTTCATACATGGGGAAGCAGTATGCAAGAATTTTTCTCATATTGCTCTCTTTAGCTAGGTTTTGTGGGGGGGTTTTCTTTTTCTTTTTTCCCTTCTAATAGTTCCTTTTTTAGCTTTTGAGTTTTTCATGCTATAATCAACATCTACATGAAACCACTGGGAGAGGTCATTAGGAGGTGTGGGCTTCGGAATCTTCAGTACGCTGATGATACCCAGCTCTACATCTCATTTTCAACCAATCCAGGTGTGGCAGTGGCTGTGCTGAACCACTGCCTCACCGAGGTAATGGGTGGATGAGGGCCAAGAATCTGAAGCTCAATCCAGACAAGACAGAGGTCCTGTTGGTAGGTGGTTCGGGCTTTTGGGTGGGGGACTCGGACCTTGTCCTGAATGGGGTTGCACTCCCTCTTAGGGATAAGGTTTGCAGCTTGGGAGTGCTCCTTGACCCAGTGCTGTCATTAGAAGCTCAGATGACGGCGGTGGCAAGGAGCACTTTCCATCAGCTTCGGCTGATCCATCAGCTGCATCCCTATCTGAAGAACGATTGCCTGGTGACAGTAACACATGCATTGGTAACTTTCCCATTAGACTTCTGCAACACGCTCTACATGGAGCTGCCCTTGAAGACAGTCCAGATACTTCAATTGGTGCAAAATAGAGCTGCCAGGTTGATGACGGGGACTGGGCATTGTTCTCATATAACCCCAGTCCTCTGTCAGCTTCACTGGCTTCCCATTGAAGTCCGGGCCCAATTCAAGGTGTTGGTTATCACCTATAAAGCCCTCAACAACTTGGGACCTGGTTATCTAAAGGAGCACTTGGGTCCATATATGCCCTTCCACCCTCTGAGATCTGCGGGAGAGGCCCTTCTCCAGGAACACTCTATGAAAGATATTAGGTGGGTCAATACCTGAAGAAGGGCTTTCTCTCTGGTGGCACCCCACCTATGGAATGCGCTCCCTAGAGAGGTCCACCTGGTGCCATCCTTATTTGTTTTTCGTTGCCAGGCCAAGACCTTTTTATTTAAAAGTTAGTTTAATTGTTAATTATTGATTGTATTTATTGGGTTTTTATGCTTATGCCAAGATTTTTCCAGATTTTTAAAGGCTAATTGTATGATTGTTATTTATTTTGGAAGCTGCCCCGAGGCTTTTTGCAAATGCAGCATCATTGAAATGGTCTAAATAAATAAATAAATAAATAAATATTTTGAAGTGTCAGCAGACAAATCCTTTTTCAGCAGACCTTCACAGGATATTAAGAATGCAGCTTCCCAGTTTTTGCTAACATTTTTTCTGCACTGGGAAACATTTTGTCATCACTAATGTAATGAAAGTAGTGTAACTCTCCCTTCCTGAAGCTTCTTGCCCCTTAATTCAGGATGCTCAGTCCTTCCCATTGTCCAATGAAATCTGCTGAACTTCATTATCCTGTTGTGAAGAGCAACGGACACAAGGAGCATTAAGAACACTTTTTTCTTGTTTTCAATTGCCAGGATCTGAAATTAAGAAATTATTCATCCATTCACCATAATGTGTTTTCCAGGGCCCTCAAATGCCCTCTCATAATATTGCACACAGATATACCAAAAGGAGATTTGCAGGGATCCTGCACTTCAGTGCCTCCTTTGCCTGGAAGCAAACACCTTCACAAGACTCCTTCAAGCTAGCGAAAAGGAAGGCTCCTGCTCCCAGCAAACGGTCCACAAGGACTCTCTGCCCCCCTGTCCCAGCTGCCTCCAGCTCACCTGCCTTCCTCCTTGCCCCTTCCCTGCAAAGCAAACACCTCATTCCCAGCAGAGCAGCCCACGGAGGGAGGGATCCTGCACCTCCCACACAGCAGTCAATTGCAGTGGGGGGAGGGGGAAAGCTGCCCTAAAAGTAAAGGCAGGCGTAGAAAAGGGAGAGAAGGAGGAAGGGAGGGAGGGAGGAAGGACAAGGGATAGAGTTTAGTGGCTAAGTCATTCCCCATCCTTCACAATTCCAGGAACAACATTCATCTGGGCCCTTTTAATCTATTCTAAAAAGTCTTACCTAATACTTACCCCCCAAAATAGTGTTAATTATCTGCTACCTTCCAACTATCAATGAGAAAGCCTGTTCTTCAACTCATTTAATGGTCTAAATTAGAGAAATACACCCCACCGTCCCTTGCCACTCTGCTCTTTCCTTTTCATCCTGGAGAAGCTTTGGAACTTTGGCAAGATCTGCTTCTTTGTAGTCAATAACCAGGATCAAAGGAATTCCACCAACTGCTTGAAGGAAATTCTTGATCTTGTCTTCTGTTTTGGCCACTGTTCTTCATCTAAAAGGCCCCACTCAGGTGCCAATTTGAAACCTTGTTCCAATGGCTCTGATTTGTGATGTTTTCTATCATGCCAGACTCTTATGTATACTCGGTATCCCCAAGTATATTTAACATTATTCATCAACAAAATAATCGAGAATGCTTGCAACAAATGTCTAAACAAAATTGTCTGAAAACATACATTTTGAAACACTAGGTTCATCCTTAAACTTTGCTTGACCCGAATTTTCTCTCAACTTTCTCATCAGCCTTTCCTTTTTATAGAAGTTGGAGAAACTTATCAACACATGCCTTGGAGTTACTCTAACCCAGTGTGGGAGGTCAACATGATGTATTCTATCTCTTCTTTATACTATGCAAGTACATCACTTCTAAGTTTCTTTTCTTCAGCTGATGGTCGTTCTGGCATATTTCTCAGTCATGAATTCATTCTACCATCTCTGTTCTTTGAATCAATCACCTTTTTCTGCAGCTCTTTTTTTTTTTTTGCAGAATGGCAGATTATATCCAATGTACAAGCTTCAGCCAATGCCAGCTTCAGCCAATGTTTCTTCAAATTTCTTCTCCATCACCTTCATTTGATTTATCATTTTGGTACAAGTTTTCTGTTTTTCAGTTTTTATCTGAGTACTAGCCAGTTTGTTCATTAATATCACTTTCCCACTGCTTTCTCATCCCCTTCATTTCCTGAGAATCGTCTTCCTTCCATTCTTTCATGCATGAGTCCAGAGTCTTCTTAAATGCTTTCAAGGTCTTTTCATCAGCCATGTCACTTTCTGAGGCTCCCTCCAATTTCTCTTCACTCTTTGTATATGTTAGTCCAGTAGCTCTACTGAGACTCAAATCTGATGGTCTTCTTGTTTAACATATCCAGACAAAGTGAGCTTATGGTTACGTTGTCTAACACCAGCAATTTAAGATCCACAAATTCATATTCCAAATCCAATTAAATAATTTATTCTTTAAGCTTTACTCCACTAGATTTAAAAAAGCTATTCCACATTCTTCCGGCAGATGGAGCACTATATCCATGTCAAGTGTCAAGATGCCAAGCTATACAACACCTGAGGCATGCAATTTATTGAGCTTTTCAACCCCCGGTAGTCCAACCATGGATAAATCCAGGAAAAGAAAAGTTTCAGAAGAAAACAGAACATTTAATGGTAAGTGGGCAGATTCATTTGCTTTCACTGCTGATGGGACTGGTTTACCAGTATGCTTAATATGTGGTGAGAAATTGGCAAACAACAAAAAGTCAAAAGTTGCAAGACATTTCCAGAATAAACATACAGCCTTTGCTGAAAAATATCTGGACGGACATGAGATAAAAAAGGTCTTTCAGAACTGATGCAGAAGGTTGATCTGAACAAAAAACATAATTTAAGTTTGGCTTTTTATTTCATAAATATGAGGAGGGCAAATAGACATTGAGTATTTTATTCGAATGTAACCTTCAACCCAGCATCTATCTTTCTTTCTTTCTTTCTTTCTTTCTTTCTTTCTTTCTTTCTTTCTTTCTTTTTTTTTTGAGTTCAAAATGGTTTTGTTGCATGCAGAAATAAAAATTTGTTTTCTCTGTAGCATTTGATTGATTTCATAAATGTAACACACAATAGTTTTTTTATACATAGCATAAAGGTAAAAAATGATACATGCAGTGTTATCTTCACTTTAGATGTCAAAATGGTTCTGGGGCTCCCGGTGTTTTCTTTTGTGTGGGAAAGGGATCCAAATGGAACTTTGAGTGTTTAAGGTTGCCAACCCCTCCCCTGGACCATTATATGATTTTAGATCCTCTTTTCATTGCCCAAAAGTCTTTCATCATCCATTCCAGGCATGTCACCACTCCCCTCAAGTTCCCACTTAATCCTTTAGTCCGCATAATCAGTTCACTCATCTTTCCTGTCAGCACCATCCCTTCCTACCCTAAGACTGGACTCCTTGTGCCCTGCGAATGATTTGCCTCCTTGATTTTTAACAATGCTTGCTGTTAACTTTTTAAAAAGTTTGCTGCATCACTTAAGTTTCAAATCTATTGCAAAAGCATATTTTATTCTTATTTCTTTCAGCTTCTTCCTGTGAATCCAAACGTCCATTCCCCTGGATCTGCTATTCCAAGATTTCCTGACACCCGTAACACTTCAACCTGGGTCATCCCATGAGGCAGTGAGGGAGGGGGGTGAGAATAGAGACCAGCTCTGGGCAGGGATCTTGCACTTTGCTGCCCACACAAGGGAAACCCACTTTGCTAGGAAGGTAACACACTGTGTTGGGACAATCAAGCTCACACATAGGACCTGTGAGGATTCATGTGCCTTCCTGATTGCCATGCCAATTCTCTGAAATCGTCAATATTTACTGCTCCAGTATGTCATGTAACCTCTGCTATTTCACATAGTGTTTTGGCTCATGAGTGCATTATCTATTGAAAAGTACCTATTCTTCCCTCATCATGAACTGCACATCTCTGTATGTGCCGGAACATTTTTAAAACATTCCGTATGTCATTCATGATCTGGAGATGCAGCTGTAACTCCTCTGACCTAGAGATGCCCTGAGCAGGACCTCCAGGGACCCAGATGAGCTTGCCAAAAACCAGAAAGGACAAGAAGTGGAGTTGTGCATGGTCAAATTCTCTCACTACAAAGGCAATAATGCAGGGAAAAAAGAAAGTATCTGATGTATCAGATTTCCCACTTCAAGGTCAATTACAAACCACAGGAGAGAAGGAATCCCTTGATCCTGGATGCCTCAATGGGGCTGCATGGGCAAATTTTCAGAGCATGCTTTTCTCACACATGGGAATCGGGAAAGTACAGAATAAGCCACCGAGATGCTCCAGACATGTGGCCCTTTAATTATGGAAATAATAATGCATTTCTGGTCATCTTGCCAAACATCATGAGGTTCCCTCCCCCAGAACCATCCTGAACCCACTGATGCACACCTGGGAGTGCAGGGCTGTTTTGCATCCATGAGAAAAAGGGAAGGAACCTCAGAACCCAGAAAGGTTGCGGGCAGGGGAGGAGGCCTCGGCACAGCGCATTTCTTCTGCTGCCCTTTGGCTGAAGCCTTCGCTGGCCAGGCACCAAGTCCATTCGGGAAGCAAATTACTCTTCCAATATTTCTGCCGTCTTGCTCATAGGAGCAGGATGAAGGCTGTGTGAAGCACTGGCAGAATGGCACTCTTCTTTTTGCTGCTGCTGCTGCTCCCAGAGGCGTCCTGTGGGATGCTGGAGGCCAAATGCCCCTGGAGCTGGCACAGGGATGAGCTGCAGCCACGGAACTACTACTGGCCAGGAGATTACATCCTCAGTGCCAGCATCTCTGCAACAGAAGGCGAATTTAGCCCACACACATTCAATAAACCTGCCTCCAATGAAAAAATTGAGTAAGTCATTGGCCTGCTTGACAAGATACTACAAAGCGCCATGAGTGGCCAGGCAACACAATGTGCAGTGTCAGGCAAAGCCCTAGAAATTTCTGCTATCTGGCAGCAAGCAGGGCAGTTGACAGAATGGCAGGGTGACCCTTTTATTTTTTTCAGGTTGGGACCCCCATATTACTGGAAGATCCTCTCCTTCCTCTTTGCCATCCAGGAGGTCAACCAGAATCCCAGCCTCTTGCCCAACGTCACCCTAGGCTACAACATCTATGACACCCTTCATGATGCTAGACTGACATCCGAGGCAGCCATGGACCTGCTCTCAACTACTCAGGCCCATGTTCCCAACTACAAGTGTGGCAAGCAAAATCATCTGCTGGCCGTCCTTGAAGACTCCGACTCTGACAACTCCAGGCAGCTTTCCAACATTCTGGGCATCTTCAAAATCCCACAGGTGGGAGGCTTAGGAGAAGCAACAGGAGGTGCCAAGTAGAGGGAGGGAACGATTCTCCAAACACTTTGCATTCATTGTATCCCTTTCAGGACAACAGACCATCCTACTCAATACTGAGATGAAAGGGGATAAAGCCCCCACTGCCCCACACCAGCCCTCCCGCCTGGTATTGTTGGAGTTGAGGACTAACAGAAAGGTCCTTCTTGTTCATTATCTGATTCTGAGAGAGACAGACAACACCAGCATATAATCATATAAAAATACTTTTTTGATTGGGTGCACAACCACAATCGAGAGGGAGTGCATCTCCACAGCAGCCACACCCATCATGCACATGCTTTATAAGTTCATCTTTTTCCTAAGATTTGAGGCGGAGAGGACATCATGCATATTTCTTTTGTACTTATTTATCTTAAATTCTAAAACTCGTTTATTTCCTTAAAATTATAAGCAGTGATTCCTTTCTAGTCATGTTTCATCAGATAATTAAAGGTTATGCGGTTTGCTCCCATAAATTGAGGAACTTGGATTTGTTGCTGGAATGAAACAAAACATTAGTCTCTTCCTTTCTTTCCCAGGTCACTTATGTTTTCACTTCTCAGGTTGTGACAGAAAAAAGTCAGTCTCCTTCCTTCTACAGGATTCTCCCTGAAGAAGGCATCCAGTACCCAGGGATTGTCAGGCTGCTGCTGCATTTCAGGTGGAGGATGGTTGGTGTCTTTGCACTGGACACTGAGAATGGAGACAAGTTCATGAGGATGCTGAAACCGGAGCTCCTCAGGAATGGCATTTGCGTGATTTTTTCACACAGCATCTCACAGCTGAAATCGGGTAATATACCACTCAACGTGCAGTCACTGCTGAAGTTGGTAGAAGTCAAAGTCTTTGTTTGTTTTGAAGAGAACTATTACTTGTTCTATGGGATAGGTATTGTAAGAAAAGTTTTTGAAATACTTATGAAACCTGCTAATGGGAATGTGTGGATCACCACAACTTTGAGTGACATTGCTGGCAATTTCATTTATTCTCATGCAGATTATGTTCATATCTGTGCATATTTTTCCTTCAGTCCTCAAACAAGTAAAAGGATGAACTTTGATGGCTTTAGAGATCTGTATTTCTCTATGAGGAAATTCATGAGGAGAGCATTCAACTGTTCATATTCAAAGCATGTGCTGTCAGTGAAAGAGTGGAGAAGATGCAGGGAGAGGGAGACATCCGTGGGCCTGCCCCAAGTGGACAGGGAGAGAGTCATGTCTATGGACAGCTTCTTCTCCTACAACCCAGTCCAGGCTGTGGCCTGTGCTGTGGATGCAGCTGTTTCCTCCAGATCCAAGAGGAGTTACATGGAACTTGAAGGCAGGCCAGATGTCCTCCAGCTTCATCCATGGCAGGTATTTCCTTTCCTTTTTCAGAACTGTATTTGGAATATGAGAAATGAGATTTTCAAAATGAAATGGCAGCTAGAACACACTCTGTCCTGTCCCTGTTTTGGTCCCTTCCCATAACTGAGACCATTTGGTCATGGCCTATAGATTTGCCTCAAGTCATCCTGTATCAGAACATAAAGGAGCATGAGGACTGTACAGCTCCTTGCTCAGATTCTGTGACATAAGCATTATTGGGCTGCCTGCCTTGAATGCTGGGTTCAGAACAAAACACAATCTGTGTAGGACCTCCAATGCCTGGCTGAACAAAATCTACACTTGGTCTTGCCTGCACTCCTATAACCAGGATACATTCAAGTTCCCAGCTGAGAAGAGCAGGGTCTTCTTTCCCAGCTGGTCTGGCACTTTCTTGACCAGCAAGAAAGCTTCCAGCAAGCAAGCTGACATGAAGAGTATGAGGGAGTTTAACAGTGGAGTTGAACTGGAAGAATAGACGAAGGCAGAAGAAAGGGGACTCCACGAGTTACCTTTGGGGAGGAGAGGAGAAAGGGCTTCATGCCACAACATGGAGAGAAGGATAGGATCCAAAATGAGGGAATATGGACCTAAAAACCTCCCCTATGGGACTGGCCAGTAACCTCCATGCCATGTCCCGGTTTTTGCCAAAGGTGAGAAAGGAAGGCTCATGCAACAAGGGCAAGGCAGCTGCCATCTTGAAAAAAAAGTGTGAGGGAATGAGAAGAGATTGAATGAACTTGTCCTCTTTAGAAAGGACAAGAAAAGACAGATGTGAGAAATGAAAGCACTCTTCAAGAAATAAATGGGTGGCCACAAAGAGCAAGGCCACAATTTTTGTGGCCAGCTGGGTAGAGCCCACTTTTCGCCCTGGTATACACCTGAATTGCAGGTGATGAAGCAGGCGGAGAGAGGGCTAGAGTGTAGGTGGAGGAGATCACGGGATGAATCTGACTGAGCACAACTGAGAGCCCATTATTGGGCCTATGCTGTGGTGGTGAGGTCGGCGAAAAAGAAATTCTTTTCCATTTCCATTGCCTCCTCAAAATGCCGTCCTTCAGAGCTTTTTTGAGTGGTGCAAGGCCTGGTTCGTCCAGGTCCTAAGAAAGATCTGGTTCCACCCTCGAAGGCCCGCTGTGATGACTTTGCCAAGCATTTCAGGGAGGAAATCGCTCAGATTCATCACGAGCTAGACTCTACTAGTGACTCAGAGGTTTCTGTGGAGATACCAATGCCACCGTCTGGTCCAAAATTAATGGATGAATTTCAGTTATTGCGGCCTGATGATGTGGACAAGGTGCTTGGACGAGTACGTCCCACCACTTGCCTATTGGACCCTTGCCCGTCCTGGTTAATAAACAACGCCAAGCACGGGATTGAGACCTGGATCTTGGAAGTGGTTAATGCTTCTCTGAGGGAGGGTCGGGTACCTGCCCCTTTGAAGGAGGCGGTAGTCCGACCGGTCCTGAAGAAAGCATCACTGGATCCAGACCAGTGGCCAACATCCCATTTCTGGGCAAGGTGTTGGAGCTGGTGGTGGCGGGACAACTCCAAGCTCTTTTGGATGAAACTGATTATCTGGAGCCATTTCAGTCCAGCTTCAGACCTGGGTATGGTACTGAATCTGCCTTGGTCACCCTGTATGATGACCCGTGCAGGGAGAAGGACAGGGGGAGTGAGTCCCTGTTGGTTCTTCTGGACCTCTCGGCGGCTTTCAATAACATCAACCATGGTATCCTTCTGGATAGGCTGGCGAGATTGGGGGTCAGAGGCACTGTTTTACACTGGTTCCGCTCCTAACTCAATGGCCGATTCCAGAAGGTGGTGCTGGGGGACTATGGCTCTGCGCCATGGCAGCTATGACATGGAGTACCGCAGGGGTCCATTTTGTCCCCTTTGCTGTTTAACATCTACATGAAACCGCTGGGAGAGGTCATCAGGAGGTGTGGGTTGCGGAACCATCAGTATGCTGATGATACCCAGCTCTACCTCTCGTTTTCCACCAATCCAGGTGAGGCAGTGGCTTTACTGAACCGGTGCCTGGCCGAGGTAATTGGCTAGACGAGGGCCAATAAACTGAAGCTCAATCCAGACAAGACAGAGGTCCTGTTGGTTGGCGGATCGTGCTTCGGAGAGGGTGAATTGAACCTCGTCCTGAATGGGGTTGCACTCCCTCTTAGCGACAAGGTCCGCAGCTTGGGAGTGCTCCTCGACCCAGAGCTTTCATTGGAAGCTCAGGTGACAGCGGTGGCGAGGAGCGCTTTCCTTCAGCTTCGGCTGATCCATCAGCTGCACCCCTACCTGGAGTACGACTGCTTGCTGACAGTGACACAAGCATTGGTGACTTCCCGCCTTGACTTCTGTAACGCGCTGTATGTGGGGCTACCCTTGAAGACGGTCTGGATAGTTCAATTGGTTCAAAACAGAGCTGCCAGACTGCTGAGGGGGACTGGGCGTTATGTTCACATGACTCCAGTCCTCCGTCAGCTTCACTGGCTTCCTATTGAAGTCCGGGCCCAATTCAAGGTGTTGGAGATGACCTATAAAGCCCAAAACAGCTTGGGTCCTGGTTACCTGAAGGAGCGCTTACATCCATATATGCCCACCCACCCCTTGAGTTCAGCAGGAGTGGCCCTTCTCCGGGAACCCTCCATGAAGGATATTAGGAGGGTAAGTACTCAGAGGAGGGCTTTCTCTGCGGTGGTGCCCAACCTATGGAATGCGCTCCCCAGACAGGTCCGCCTGGCGCCGTTGTTATTTGTTTTTCAGCACCAGGCGAAGACCTTTTTATTCTAACGTCATTTTAACTATTAATACTATTTATTTAATTTATTCTACGGCCAGGGTGACTTATTTTATATTGTAAACTTGTTTTACATGTTATTGTATTATATTTTAATTGATATATTTGTGAGCCACCCCGAGGCTTCGGCGAAAGGGGAGGCATTGAAATTTTCTGAATATAATAAATAAATAAAATTTTGCTTCATCATCACAGAATGAAGGGGCATTAGGGCTCAAGTAAAAGGAAGCCATTCTTGGCCCCTTACACGTTCCCATTTATGGGATTCCTGCAAGTCTCCTCAAAAAGAAATCCTATTCAGCATGCTAAAATGAACACCCAGGTGAGCTTCTGAAATGAGAGAGGCTCTGGAGCAAACTGTCCATTTGCTGTTTCTGAGAATTCCTGAAATATTGTGCTCAGGAAAGCTGCACTCCCTTTTTCTTCTGTGAAGATGCTTCTATTCTATGTTTCCAAAATACCTAGTTAGACCATGGGCATCCAGCAATGAAATTAGAATCTTGTCCATAAAGGAGTCATACTAAGCCACATTAAACTAGCACCAGCTCTCAGCAAAAAGAGGGGTATGAAATGTTTCTTCCCAAATCCTTTTCTTTGTTCTTCCAGCTCCACCCTTTCCTGACAGACCCCCAGTTCCACAATCAATCTATTGAGGGGGTATTTCTAGACGATAACGGGGACTTGGCAATCAACTTGGACCTCATCAGTTGGGTGAAGTTTCCCAACAAGACTGTAGCAAGAGTGAAATTTGGGAGTCTTGAAAGACGGGGCTTGCCTGGCCCCAAATTCACCATTCACCAAGATCCGATTGTGTGGCCCCGGTGGCAAGATCAGGTAAAGAAAACGACCTCCATCATTCCATTCTTTTCTTTTCCCTTCCCTTCACTACCATTCTGCCTAACTGGCTGTGTAGACATTTAATAAATACGTAAAATACATGAGGTGTAAAAGGTGTGGCGAATAAAGGTAATGCATTCATTTGGAGGGAATGTCCAGCTGCTTCACATTCAGAGGCTGCCATTCAGTTATGGAATCTGCTGAAATCCTGGACCTCCTCTTTCCAAACTCCCCCCCCCCCCCAGTCAACAGCTCCATCAGTGAAAGTGGGGCATCTAGAAAGACAGGACTTGCCTGGCCCCAAATTCACCACTCAGCAAGATCCCATTGTGTGGCCCAGATGGTGAGTTCAGGTGAAGCAAAGCATCCCCGTCATTCCATTCATTTCATTTCTCATCCCTTCACTAACATTCTGGCTATGGGGAGGTACAGAAATTGAATAAACAAACAAACAAAAAATAAATGGATTGTAACAAGTGTTGTGAATACAGGTGATGCATTTCACTTGGAGGGAATGTCCAGCTGCTTCAGCTTCAAAGCATGGGGTTCACTTATGAAAATCCTCTCCTCTCCTGCTCTGTCTCCCCAGTCCCAGCTTCCACAACTGAACTCTCCTCCCATGATGCTCCTTCTCTCTCACTCAGCCCCTGCCCCAGGCCAGGTGTGTGGAAAGCTGCCGCCCGGGATTCTTCAAGTTGGCTCGGGAAGGACAGCCCGTTTGCTGCTATGACTGCACTCCGTGCCCTGAAAGGACCATCTCCACACAGGAAGGTGGGTGAGAGCAGAAAACAAGTCACTGCCTGGGAGGCGGAAAATGTCCCAAACATGATATCGGACGGTTTGCACGGTGGTGTTCAACCTGAAAATAATTTAGGTTTACTGAGCTTTTTCTCAAGTATTATAACAGAAACTCTTCTTCCTTGGGGTGGTGTCACTCACTTCTCCTCACTCCACTGTACCTCTCATGACATTCGGGCATGTGAAGCCAACTAATGGTGCTGTTTTTTTCCCTCCACTTACAAAGAAACAAACAAGCAGTGCAATGTGCAGCTACACCAAGCAGAACTGGGTGGCTTGCAGAGAAGGAACTTTCTGGACTTTGATGAGCTTTTGGAGCTTTCGTTTCCTTATCTGGAAGAGCTGAAAGAGGGATTCTCCTCTCGCTGGCATTGTTGGGCTTGCCTTCATGGAGGATGCTGGGGAGGGTTCCTGTGCCAAGAGGATTATTCAAGCAATTGTTCCCATGTTGTTCATGGCATGAGAGAATTCACATATGCATGGGAAAGATGGGATAGGAGACATGTAGGTACGATCTCTGGCTGTGCCTGTAGGGTTTCAGCAGATTCTGCAAAGGGCAGGGGACTGCTGTGCTTCAATGGAGTCCAAGATGAATACTAGAATTCCTTGATATTCTATATATTTCATAAAGTAAAAGAAAAGGCAAAAATGAATTTGTCTTGGTGTATACTGAATTAGTGGGGAATCATGGGGATGCCAGGCAGTGATGAGTGGGTTCCCCAAGGCTCAGTCCTGGGACTGA
>NW_025336219.1:0-20238 GCF_004798865.1 Varanus komodoensis | reverse complement strand
TTTTCGGGGCAACTTTTGCCTCTATGTTAGGGTGGGGCAGGGAATTACGGCCTTCGGGCGGGCCTTCGATAATCTGAACGCGCTGGGGACCCGCAGAAACGAAGGCCTATGCGGAGGGACAGCGTCTCAAAAGGACTTGGTGCGCGCGCGTTGCCCTGTTTTCGGGGAAACTTTTGCCCCTCTGTCAGCGTGGGGCTAGGAAATCGCAGCGTCCGGGCCCGCATCCGAACATGGAACGCACTCGGAACGGGCGGATACGGAGTCCTTCGCGAACGGACACCATCTCAAAGAAGATCAGGTGTGTCCGCGTGGCCCTTTTTTCGGAGCAACTTTTGCCCCTCTGTCAGGGTGGAGCCAGGAAATCGCGGCCTCTGGGCATGACTCCGACCATCGGAACATGCCCGGAACGGGCAGAAACGGATTCCTGCACGGAGGGACAGCGTCTCAAAGGGGACTAGGTATGTCAGCGTCTCCCTCTTTTTGTGGCATCTTTTGGCCCTCTGTCAGGGTGGGGCTGGGAAATCGCGGCCTCCGGGCGGGCCTCCGACCTTTGGAATGTGCTCGGAACGGGTGGAAACGGACCTGCGCGGAGGGAGAGCTTCTGGAAAAGGACTAGGTGCGCGTGTCTTCCTATTTTCGGGCCAACTTTTGCCCTCTATCAGAGTGGGGCCGGGAAATCACGGCCTCCGGGCGTACGTCCGACCGTCAGAATGCGCTCTGAACAGGCGGAAACGGAGGCCTGTGCGGAGGGCCGTTTCTCCAAGAGCACTAGGTGCGCGCGCTTCCCCTTTTTTTCGGGGCAACTTTTGCCCCACTGTCACGGTGGGCCGGGAAATCGCGGCCTCCGGTCGGGCCTCTGACCATCAGAATGCGTTCAGAACACGCAGAAACGGAGGCCTGCGTGGAGCAACAGCGTCTCAAAGAGAACTAGGTATGTACGCGTCGCCCTCTTTTCGGGGCATGTCTTGCCCATCTGTCAGGGTGGGGCTGGGAAATCGCAGCCTCTGAGCGGGCCTCGGACTGTCGGAACGCGCTCGGTAAGGGCAGAAACGGAGGCCTGCGTGTAGGGACAGCGTCTGAAAGAGGAGTTGGTGCGCGGCCGCCGCCCTGTTTTCAGGGCAAGTCTTGCCCATATGTCAGGGTGGGGCCGGGAAATCGTGGCCTCTGGGCTGTGCTCCGCTTGTCGGAACACGCTCGGTTAGGGCAGAAACGGAGGCCTGCATGAGGGACAGCGTCTCAAAGAGGACTAAGTGTGCCCGCGTCGGCCTCTTTTCGGGGCAAGTCTTGCCTGTCTGTCAGGGTGGGGCCGGGAAGTCTCAGACTCCGGGCGGGACTCCGAGCATCGGAACGCACTCGGAATGGGCAGAAACAGAGGCCTGCGCAGAGGGGCAGCGTCTCAAAGGGACTAGGCGTGTCGGCGTCACCCTCTTTTTGGGGAAACTTTTGGGCCTCTGTCAGGGTGGGGCCGGGAAATCGCGGACTCTGGCGGGCCTCCAACCGTCGGAATGCCCTAGGAATGGATGGAAACGGAGGCCTGCGCAGAGGGACAGCGTCTCAAAGAGGACTAGGTGGACGTGCGTCACCCTGTTTTCGAGGCAACGTTTGCCCCACTGTCAGCGTGGGGCCGGGAAATCGCAGCCTCCGGGCAACACTCCGACCGTCGTAACGTGCTCGGAATGGGCAGAAACGGAGGCCTCCGCGAAGGACAGTGTCTCAAAGAGGATTGGGTGTGCCCGCGTGGCCCCCTTTTCAGAGCAACTTAAGCCCGTCTGTCAGAGTGGGGCCGGGAAATCGCGGCCTCCGGGAGTGCCTCCAACCGTCGTTACGCACTGAGAACAGGCAGAAACGGAGGACTGCATGGAGGGACAGCGTCTCAATGAGGAGTAAGTGCGCGTGCATGGCTCCTTTTCGGGGCAACTTTTGCCCCTCTGTCAGGCTGGGGCCTGGAAATCACGGCCACCGGGCGGGCCTCCGACCGTTGAAACGCGCTCGGAATGGGCGGAAATGGAGGCCTGCGCGGAGGGACAGTGTCCCAAAGAGGACTAGGGGTGTCTGCGAGACCCTCTTTTCGGGGGAACTTTGGCCCCTCTGTCAGGGTGGGGCCGGAAAACGTGGCCTCTGGGCGGGATTCCGACCATCGCAACGCACTTGGAACGGACAGAAATGGAGGCCTGCGCGAGGGACAGTGTCTCAAAAAGGACAAGGTGCACGCGCGTCGCCCTTGTTTTCCGGGCAACATTTGCCTCTCTGTCAGGTTGGGGCCGGGAAATCACGGCCTTGGGGTGGGCCTCCCACAGTCGTAACGCGCTCGGTACTGGCAGAAACGGAGGCCTGCACTGAGGGACAGCATCTCAAAGAGGAGTAGGTGTGTCTGCGTCGGCCTCTCTTCGGGGCAAGTCTTGCCCATCTGTCAGGGTGGGGTCGGGAAATAGCGGCCTCCGGGCGGGCCTGTGACTATCGAAATGAGCTCGGAATGGCGGAAATGGAGGCCTGCGCGGAGGGACTGCGTCTCAAAGAGGACTAGGTGAGTCTGCGTGGCCCTCTTTTCGGGGCAACTGTTTTCCTTCTGTCAGGGTGGGGCCGGGAAATCACAGCTTCCGGGGGGGCCTCGGACTGTCGAAACGCGCTCGGTAAGGGCAGAAATGGAGGCCTGCGCAGAGGGACAGCGTCTCAAAGAGGACTAGGTGTGTCCGTATCACCCCCATTTCGGGGCAACATTTGCCCCCTGTCAGGGTGGGGCCGGGAAATCGAGGCCTCCAGGTGGGACTCCGACCGTCGGAAAGCCCTTGGTACGGGCAAAAACGGAGGCCTGTGCGGACGGACAGCATCTCAAAGAGGACTAGGTCTGTCCGCGTGGCCCTCCTGTCGGGGCAACTTTTGCCCCTCTGGAAGATTGGGACCGGGAAATCGCAGCCTCTGGGCGGGCCTCAGTCCCATGGAATGTGCTCGGAACAGGCGGAAACGGAGGCCTGCCCGAGGGACAGCATCTCAAAGAGGACTAGGTGTGTGCGCGTCGCCCTTTTTTCTGAGCAAAGTTTGATCCTCTGTCAGGGTGGAGCAGTGAAATCCTGGCCTCTGGACTGGCCTCCGCCTGTTGGAACGTGCTCGGAACGGGCGGAAGCGGAGACCTGCGCGGAGGGACAGCTCCTCAGGTGGACTAGGTTCGTGCATCGACCTATTTTCCAGGCAACTTTTGCCTTTCTGTGAGGGTGGAGCCGGGAAATCCCGGCCTCCAGGCGGGCCTCCGACCCCCAGAACCTGCTCGGTAGTGCGGAAGCGGAGGCCTGCGTGGAGGGACAGCGTCTCAACGAGGACTAGGGCTGTCCGCGTTGCCCTCTTTTTGTACAACTTTTGCCCCTCTGTCAGTGTGGAGCCAGGAAATTGCGGACTCCGGGCGGGCCTCAGATCGTCGGAACGCGCTCGGAACTGGTGGAAATGGAGGCCTGCGCGTCGGGACGGCTTCTGAAAGAGGACTATGTGTGTCTGCGTCACCCTGTTTTCCGGGTAACATTTGCCCCTCTGTCGGGGTGGGGACGGGAAATCCCGGCCTTCAGGCGTGCTTCCAACCGTTGGAACGCTCTCGGACCGAGCAGAAACGGAGGCCTGCGTGGAGGGACAGCATCTAAAAGATGACTAGGTGTGTCCGCGTGGCCCTCTTTTCAGGGAAACTTTTGCCCCTCTGTCAGGGTTGGGACGGGAAATAGCAGCCTCCAGGTCTGCATCCGAACGTGGAACAGGCTCAGAAATGGCGGAAACGGAGTCCTGCGCGAAGGACACCATCTCAAAGAAGACTGGATGTGTCCTCGTGGCCCCCTTTTCGGGGCAACTTTTGCCCCTCTGTCAGAGTGAGGCCGGGAAATCGCAGACCCCGGGCAGGTCTCCGATCGTCGGAACACGCTCGGAAGTGGCGGAAATGTTGGCCTGCGCGGAGGGACAGCGTCTGAAAGAGGAGTAGGTGTGTCCACGTGGCCCTCTTTTCGGAGCAACTTTTGCCCCTATGTAATGGTGGGGCAGGTAAATCGCGGCCTCTGGGCGGGCCTCCGACCGTCGGAACGCTCTCGGAATGGGCGGAAACGGAGGCCTGCGTGAAGGGCATTTTCTCCAAGAGGACAAGGTGCGCGCACTTCCCATTGTTTTCGGGGCAACTTTAGCCCCACTGTCAGGGTGAGGCCGGGAATTCGCGGCCTCCAGGCGGGCCTCCGAACGTGGAACAGGCTCGGAAATGGCGGAAACGGAGTCCTGCGCGGAGGGACACCATCTCAAAGAGGACTGGGTGTGTCCTCGTGGCCCACTTTTCGGGCAACTTTTGCCCCTCTGTCAGAGTGAGGCTGGGAAATCGAACCCCCCGGGCGGGCCTCCGATCGTCGGAAAGCGCTCGGAACTGGCGGAAATGGAGGCCTGCGCGGAGGGTCAGCGTCTGAAAGAGGACTAGGTGTGTCCACGTGGCCCTCTGTTCGGGGCAACTTTTGCCCCTCTGTAAGGGTGGGGCCAGTAAATCACGGCCTCTGGGTGGGCCTCCGACTGTCGGAACGCTCTCGGAATAGGCGGAAATGGAGGCCTGCATGAAGGGCATTTTCTCCAAAAGGACTAGGTGCACGCACTTCCCCTTGTTTTCGGGGCAACTTTAGCCCCACTGTCAGGTTGGGGCCGGGAATTCGCGGCCTCGGGGCGGGCCTCCGACCGTCGGAACGTGCTCGGAACGGGCGTAAATGGAGGCCTGGCGAGGGACAGCGTCTCAAAGAATGCTAGGTGTGTCCGTGTGGCCCTCTTTTCGGAGCAACTTTTTCCCCTCTGTCAGGGTGGAGCCAGGAAATCACGGCCTCCGGAAGTCCTCCGACCGTCGGAACGCACTCGGAACGGCGGGCACAGATTCCCACGCGGAGGGACAGCATCTCAAAGGTGACTAGGTGCATGCATCTCCATGTTTTCCGGGCAAATTTTGCCCCTATATCAGGGTTGAGCCGGGAAGTCGCGGCCTCCGGGCGGGAGTCCGACTGTCGGAATGCATGCGGAATGGGCGGAAACGGAGGCCTGCGCGAGGGACTGCGTCTCCAAGGGAACCAGGTGTGTCCGTGTGGCCCTCTTTCTGGGGCAACTTTTGCCCCTCTGTCAGGGTGGAGCCGGGTAATCCTGGCCTCCGGGCAGGCCTGAGACTGTGGGAACGCGTTCGGAACAGCCTAAACGGAGACCTGCGTGAGGGACTGCGTCTCCAAGGGAACCAGGTGTGTCTGGGTCACCCTCGTTTTGGGGAAAGTTTTGGACCTCTGTCAGGGTGGGGCCGGGAAATCGCAGCCTCCGGGCGGGCCTCCGACCATCGAAACATGCTCGGAATGGGCAGAAATGGAGGCCTGTGTGAGGGACAGCGTCTCAAAGAGAACAAGGTGTGTCCGCGCAGCCCTCTTTTCGGGGCAACTTTTGGCCCTTTGTCAGGGTGAGGCCGGGAAATCGCTGCCTCCGGGCGGGCCTCCGACCGACGGAAAGCACTCATAACGGGAGGAAATGGAGGCCTGCGGGGAGGGACAACCTCTCAAAGAGGACCAGGTGCGCAAGCATCCCCGTTTTCACTGCAACGTTTTCCCCACTGTCAGCGTGGGCCGGGAAATCTCGGACTCCGGGGGGGCCTCCGACCGTCAGAACATGCTCGGAACGGGCGGAAACGGAGGCCTGCATGAGGGACAGTGTCTCAAAGAGAACTAGTTGTGTCCGCGTGGCCCTCTTTTCGGGGCAGCTTTTGGCCCTCTGTCAGGGTGGAGGTGGGCAATCCCGGCTTCCGGGCGGGCCTCCGACTTTCGGAACGCGATCGGAACGGGAGGAAACGGAGTCCTGCGCGGAGGGACAGCGTCTGAAAGAAGACTAGGTGTGTCCCCTTCACCCTCTTTTGGGGCAACTTTTGGCCCTCTCTCAGGGTGGGCCTGGGAAATCACGGCCTCCGGGCAGTCCTCCAACCGTCCCAACTCACTCGGAATGGGCGGAAACAGAGGCCTGCGTGAGGGTTCTCAAAGGGGACTGGGTGCGCGAGCTTCACCCTGTTTTTCGGGCAATTTTTGCCTTTCTGTCAGGGTGGGGCCGGGAAATCACGGCCTTTGGGCGGACCTCCGACGGTCGAAAAGCCCTTGGTACGGACAGAAACGGAGGCATGCGCGGACGGACAGCATCTCAAAGAGGACTAGGTGTATCCTCGTGGCCCTCCTGTTGGTGCAACTTTTGCCCCTCTGGAAGATTGGGACCGGGAAATCGCAGCCTCCGGGCGGGCCTCAGACCGTTGGAATGCGCTTGGAACATGCGGAAACTGAGGCCTTCCCGAGGGACAGCGTCACAAAGAGGATTAGGTGTGTCCATGTCGCTCTCTTTTCGTGGCAACTTTTGCCCCTCTGTCAGGGTGGGGCTGGGAAATCGCGGCCCCTGGGCGCGACTCCGACCGTCGGAACGCTCTTGGAACGGGCGGAAACGGAGGCCTGCGTGGCGGGACATGCTTCTCAAGGAGGACTAGGTGTGTCCGCATGGCGCTCTTTTCAGGGCAACTTTTGCCCCTCTGTCAGGTTGTTGACCGGAATTCACGGCCTCGGGTGGGTCTCTGATCGTCCGACTGCGCTCGGAACGGGCGGAAACGGAGGCCTGCGCGATGGACAGCGTCTCCAAAAGGACTAGGTGAGTCTGCATGGCCCTCTTTTCGGGCAACTTTTGCCCGTCTATCAGGGTGGGGACAGGTAATCGTGGCTTCAGTGCGGGTTTCTGACCGTCGGAAAGCGGTCGGTACGGTCGGGAATAGAGGCCTGCAGGGAGGGACAGCGCCTCAAAAGGACTAGTTGCGCTTGTCACCGTCTGATCGGGGAAACTTTTGGCCCTCTGTCAGGGTGGGGCTGGGAAATCGCGGCCACTAGGAGGGCCTCCGACCATCGGAATGCATTCGGAACGGGTGGAAACGGAGGCCTGCGTGGAGGGACAGCGTATCCAAGAGGACAAGGTGCACGCGCGTCGCCCCTTTTTGGGGCAACTTTAGCCCATCTGTCAGCGGGGTAGTGGGAAATCGCGGCCTCTGAGCAGGCCTCCGACCATCAGAACGCACTCGGAACGGGCTGAAATGGAGGCCTGAGCGAGGGACAGCATCTCAAAGAGGACACGGTGCGTGCGCGTCGCCTTGTTTTCGGGACAACCTTTGCCCTCTGTCAGACTGGGGCCGGGAAATCAGGGCCTCTGTGCGGGCCTCCGAACGTCGGAACTCTCTCGGAATGGGCGGAAACGGAGGATTGCGCGGAGGGACAGCATCTCAAAGAGGACTAGGTGTGTCCACG
This sequence comes from Varanus komodoensis, assembly GCF_004798865.1. Classification (NCBI taxonomy): domain Eukaryota; kingdom Metazoa; phylum Chordata; class Lepidosauria; order Squamata; family Varanidae; genus Varanus; species Varanus komodoensis. The sequence goes on along the minus strand of NW_025336219.1, from coordinate 12,946 downwards.
TCGGCCTCTTTTCCGGGCAAGTCTTGCCCATCTGTCAGCGTGGGGCTGGGAAATTGCGGCCTCCGGGCGGGCCTGTGACCATGGGAATGAGCTCGGAATGGGCGGAAATGGAGGCCTCCCCGGAGGGACAGCGTCTCAAAGAGGACTAGGTGTGTCCACGTGGCCCTCTATTCGGGGCAACTTTTGCCCTATTTTCAGGGTGGGGCTGGGAAATCGCGGCGCCCGAGCGGGACTTTGACCGTGGCAACGCCTCGGAACAGGCGGAAGGGTTGTCCTGCGTGGAGGGACAGCGTCTCATAGAGGACTAGGAGTGTCCGCGTGACCGTCTTTCCGGGGGAACTTTTGCCCCTCTGTCAGTGTGGGGCCGGAAATTGCAGCCTCCAGGCGGGACTCCGACCGTCGCAACGTGCTCGGAATGGGCGGACATGGAGGCCTGCGCGAGGGACAGCATCTCAAAGAGGACTAGGTGTGTCTGCATCGGCCTCTTTTCCGGGCAAGTCTTGCCCCTCAGTCACGGAGGGCCCGGTAAATCACTGTCTCCAAGCTGGCCTCCGACCGTCGGAACGTGCTCAGTACGGGCAGAAACAGAGGCCTGCGCGGAGGGACAGCATCTCAAAGAGGACTAGGTGTGTCCGCGTCGGCCTCTTTTCCGGGCAAGTCTTGCCCATCTGTCAGCGTGGGGCCGGGAAATTGAGGCCTCCGGGCGGGCCTGTGACCATGGGAATGAGCTCGGAATGGGCGGAAATGGAGGCCTGCGCGGAGGGACAGCGTCTCAAAGAGGCTTAGGTGAGTCCGCGTGGCCCTCTTTTCGGGGCAAATTTTGGCCCTCTGTTAGGGTGAGGCCGGGAAATCTCTGCCTCCGGGCGGGCCTTCGACTGATGGAGCGCGCTCGTAACTGGAGGAAATGGAGGCCTGCGTGGAGGGACAGCCTCTCAAAGAGGATTAGGTGCACAAGCATCCCCCTGTTTTCAGGGCAACTTTATCCCCACTGTCAATGTTGGGCCAGGAAATCTCGGTCTCCGGGCGGGCCTCCAACTGTCAGAACGTGCTTGGAACAGGCGGAAACGGAGGCCTGCGCGAGGGACAGCGTCTCCAAGAGAACTAGGTGCGTGCATCGCCCTGTTTTCCTGGCAACTTTTGCCCCTCTGTCAGGGCGGAGCCGGGAAATCGCGGCCTCTGGTCGGTCCTCCGACCGTCGGAACGCACTCAGAACGGCGATAACAGATTCCTGCGCGGAGGTACAGCATCTCAAAGGTGACTCGGTGCGTGCATCTCCATGTTTTCCGGCCAACTTTTGCCCCTCTGTCAGAGTGGAGCTGGGAAATCCCGGCCTCCGGGCGGGCCTCAGACCGTGGAACGCCTTTGGAACAGGCATAAACGGAGGCCTGCATGGAGGAGAAGCGTCTCAAAGAGGACAATATGTGTCGGCGTGGCCCTTTTTTCGGAGCGACTTTTGCCCCTCTGTCAGAGTGGAGCCAGGAAATCGCAGCCTCCGGGAGGGCCTCCGACCGTCGGAACGCCCTCAGAACAAGCAGAAACGGAGTCCCCCGCAAAGGGACAGCGTCTCCAAGGGGACTATGTGCACACACATCCCCCTCTTTTCGGGGCAACTGTTGGTCCTCTGTCAGGGTGGGCCGGGAAATCGCGACCTCCGGGCGGTTCTCCGACCGTTGGAATGTGCTCGGAACGGGCAATAACACAGGCCTGCGCGGAGGGACAGCGTCTCAAAGGGGACTAGATGTGTCCGGGTCACCCTCTTTTTGGGGAAAGTTTTGGACCTCTGTCAGGGTGGGGCCGGGAAATCGCGGCCTCCGGGTGGGCCTCCGACCATCGAAACATGCTCGGAACGGGCGGAAACGGAGGCCTGTGTGAGGGACAGCGTCTCAAAGAGGAGTATTTGTGTCCGCGTGGCCCTCTTTTCGGGGCAACATTTGGACCTCTGCCAGGGTGGGGCTGGGAAATCGCAGCCTCTGGGCTGGCCTCCAACCGTCGGAACATGCACGGAACGGGCGGAAACGGATTTCTGCACGGAGGGACAGCGTCTCTAAGGGGACTAGGTGTGTCCGCGTCACCCTCTTTTTGAGGAAACTTTTGGGCCTCTGTCAGGGTGGGGCCGGGAAATCGCGGCCTCTGGGCTGGGCTCCGCTTGTCAGAACGCGTTCGGTAAGGGCAGAAACGGAGGCCTACATGAGGGACAGCGTCTCAAAGAGGAATAGGTGTGCCCGCGTCGGCCTCTATTCGGGGCAAGTCTTGCCCATCTGTCAGGGTGGGGCCAGGAATTTGCGGCCTCCAGGCAGGACTCCGACCGTCAGAACGCACTCAGAAAGGGTAGAAATGGAGGCCTGCGCGAGGGTTATCGTCTCCAAGAGAACTAGGTGTATCCGTGTGGCCGTCTTTTCGGGGCAGCTTTTGGCCCTCTGTCAGGGTGAGGCCGGGAAATCGCTGCCTCCGGGCGGGCCTCCGACCGACGGAAAGCACTCATAACAGGAGGAAATGGAGGCCTGCGGGGAGGGACAGCCTCTCAAAGAGGACTAGGTGTGCAAGCAACCCCCTGTTTTCAGGGCAACTTTATCCCCCTGCCAGTTTTGGGCCGGGAAATCTTGGATTCTGGGCGGGCCTCCGACCGTCAGAACGTGCTCGGAACAGGCGGAAACTGAGGCCTGCGCGAGGGACAGCATATCAAAGAGGACTAAGCGCGTGTGCATCGCTCTTTGTCAGGGTGGAGGCGGGAAATCCCGGCTTCCGGGCGGGCCTCCGAATTTCGGAACGCGCTCAGAACGGGAGGAAACGGAGACTTATGCGGAGGGACAGCGTCTCAAAGAAGACTAGGTGTGTCCCCGTCACCCTCTTTCGGGGCAACTTTTGGCCCTCTCTCAGGGTGGGGCCGGGAAATCACGGCCTCCGGGCAGTCCTCCGACCGTCGGAACTCACTCAGAATGGGCGGAAAAGTAGGCCTGCGTGAGGGATAGCGTCTCAAAGAGGACTAGGTGCGCGAGCTTCACCGGTTTTTTCGGGCAACTTTTGCCTTACTGTCAGGGTGGGGCCGGGAAATCCTGGCCTTTGGGCGGACCTCCGACCGTCGGAAAGCTCTTGGTACAAGCAGAAACAGAGGCCTGTGCGGACGGACAGCATCTCAAAGAGGACTAGGTGTGTCCGCGTGGCCCTCCTGTCGGGGCAACTTTTGCCCCTCTGGAAGATTGGGACCGGGAAATCGCAGCCTCCGGGCAGGACTCAGACCGTTGGAATGTGCTCGGAACAGGCAGAAACTGAGGCTTGCCCGAGGGACAGCGTCTCAAAGAGGACTAGGTGTGTGCGCGTCGCCCTTTTTTCTGAGCAAAGTTTGATCCTCTGTCAGGGTGGAGCCGTGAAATCCCGGCGTCTGGGCTGGCCTCTGCCTGTCGGAATGCGCTCGGAACGGGCGGAAGCGGAGACCTGCATAGATGGACAGATCCTCAGGAGGACTGGGTTCGTGCATCGACCTGTTTTCCGGGCAACTTTTGCCTTTATGTCAGGGTGGAGCCGGGAAATCCCGGCCTCCAGGCGGGCCTCCGACCCCCAGAACCAGTTCGGTACGTGCGGAAGCGGAGGCCTGCGCGGAGGGACAGCGTCTCAACGAGGACAAGGGGTGTCCGCGTCGCCCTCTTTTTGTATAACTTTTGCCCCTCTGTCAGGGTGGAGCCGGGAAATCGCGTCCTCAGGGCGGGCCTCCGATCGTCGGAACGCGAACAGAAAAGGCGGAAACAGAGGACTGCTCGGAGCGACAGCGCCTCAAGGAGGACAAGGTGCGCGCGTCGCCCTGTTTTCCAAGGAACTTTTGGCCCTCTGTCAGGGTGGAGCTGGGAAATCGCAGCCTACGGGCGGGCCTCCGACCGTCGGAACGCGTTCGGAATGGGCAGGAACAGTGGCATGCGCAAGGGACTGCGTCTCAAAGAGGACGAGCTGTGTCCGCGTGGCCCTCTTTTCGGAGAAACTTTAGGCCCTCTGTCAGGGTGAGACCGGGAAATCCCGGCCTCCGGGCAGGCCTCCGATCGACGGAAAGCGCTCGTAACGGGTGCAAATGGAGGCGTGCACGGAGGGACAGCATCTCCAAGAGGACTAGGTGCGCTCTCATCCCCCTGTTTTTGGGGCAACTTTTGCCCCTCTGTCAGCGTGGGGCCGGGAAATCTCGGCATCCGGGCGGGCCTCCGACCGTCGGAACGGGCGGAAGCGGAGGTCTGAGCGAAGGACTGCGTCTCCAAGAGGACTAGCTGTGTGCATCGCCCTATTTTAAGGGCAACTGTTGCCCCTCTGTCATTTTGGAGCCGGGAAGTCGCACCCTCCGGGGGGGTCTCCGACTTTGGAACACGCACAGAATGGGCGGAAACGGAGGGCTGCGCGAGCGACAGCATCTCAAAGAGGACTAGGTGTGTCCGCGTCGCCCTCTATTCGGGGCACGTTTTGCCCATCTGTCAGGCTGGGGCAGGGAAATCGCGGCCTCCGGGCGGGGTTCCGACCATCGGAAAGCGCTCGGAATGGACGGAAATGGAGGCCGGCGTGGATGGACAGCGTCTCAAAGAGGACTAAGTGCTCATGCATCGCCCTCTGTCAGGGTGGTGCTGGGAAATCCCTGCTTCCGGGCCGGCCTCCGACTTTCGTAACGCCCTCGGAACGGGAGGAAATGGAGGCCTGCGCGAGGGAGAGGTCTCCAAGAGTACTAGGTGCGTGCGCTTCGCCCTGTTTTCAGAGCAACTTTTGCCTCTCTGTCAGGGTGGGGCCAGGAAATCTCGGCCTCCGGGCGGGCCGCTGACCGTCGGAACGCGCTCGGAACAGGCGGAAGCGGATCCCTGGGCGGAGGGACACCCTCTCAAAGAGGACTAGCTGTGTCCGCGTCACCCTCTTTTCGGGGCAACTTTTGCTCATCTATCAGGGTGGGGACGGGTAATTGCGGCTTCCGTGCGGACTTCTGATCATCAGAAAGCACTCGGAATGGGTGGAAACGGAGGACTGCGCGGAGGGACAGCGCCTCAAAAGGACTAGTTGTGCTTGTCACCCTCTGTTCGGGGAAACTTTTGGCCCTCTGTCAGAGTGGGGCCAGGAAATCTTGGCCTTTGGGCAGGCCTCCAACCATCGAAACGCGGTCGGTACGGTCAGAAACGGAGGCCTGCAAGGAGGGACAGCATCTGACAGAGGACTAGGTTTGTCTGAGTCGCCCTCATTTCGGGGCAACATTTGTCTTTCTGTCACAGTGGGGCCGGGAAATCGCGGCCTCCGGGAGGGCCTCCGGCCGTCGGAACACGCTGGGAACTGGTGGAAATGGAGACGTGCGCGGAGGGACAGCATATCCAAGAGGACCAGGTGCGCTTGCGTCCCCCTCTATTCGGGGCAACTTTGGCCCCTCTGTCAGGGTGGGGCCGGGAAATCGCAGCCTCTGGGCTGGCCGCCGACTATTGGAACGCACTCAGAACGGGCGGAAACGGAGGCCTCCGCGGAGGGACAGCGTCTCAAAGAGGACTAGGAATTTCCGAGTCGCCCTCTTTTCGGGGCAACTTTTGTCCCTCTGTCAGGGTGGGTACGGGAAATCGTGGCCTCCGGGTGGGACTGCAACCATAGGAATCCGCTCGGAACGGGCGCAAATGGAGGCCAGCGCGGAAGGATAGCGTCTCAAATAGGACTAGGAGTGTCCGCATCACCCTCTTTTCGGGGAAACTCATGGCCCTCTGTAAGGGTGGGGACGGGTAATCGTGGCTTCCGTGCAGGCTTCTGACCATCAGAAAGCACTCGGAACAGGTGGAAACGGAGGCCTGCGCGGAGGAAGAGCATCTGCAAGAGGACTTGGTGCGCTTGTCCCCCTTTTTTCGGGCCAACATTTTCCCCTCTGTCAGCGTCAGGCTGGGAAATCCCGTCCTCCGGGGGGGCATCCGACCGTCGGAACGCGCTCGGAACGGGCGGAAACGGAGGCCTGCGCGGAGGGACAGCATCTCAAAGAGGACTAGGAGTGTCCGCGTCACCCTCTTTTCCAGGCAACTTTTACCCCTCTGTCAATATGGGGCCGGGAAATCACGGCCTCCGGGCGTACGTCCGACCGTCGGAACGCGCTCAGAACAAGCGGAAATGGAGGCCTGTGCGGAGGGCATTTTCTCCAAGAGGACTAGGTGCGCGCGCTTCCACTTGTTTTTGGGGCATCTTTAGCACCGCTCTCAGGGTGGGGACGGGAATTCGCGGCCTCCGGGCGGGCCTCCGACAGTCAGAACGTGCTCGGAATGGGCAGAAATGGAGGCCTGCGCAGGGGACAGCGTCTCAAAGAATACCAGGTGTGTCTGTGTGGCCCTATATTTGGGGCAACTTTTGCCACTCTGTCAGGATGGAGCTGGGAAATCGTGGCCTCTAGACGGGCCTCCGACCATCGGAACGCTCTCGGAACGGCGGACACGGATTCCTGTGCAGAGGGACAGCGTCTCAAAGGGGATTAGGTGTGTCCGAGTCACCTTCTTTTCGGGGTAACTTTTGCCCTTTGTCAGGATGGGTCCGGGAATTCGCGGCTTCCGGGCGGGCCTCCGACCGTAGGAACGCACTCGGAGTGGGCAGAAATGGAGGCCTGCGTGGAGAGACAGCGTCTCATAGATGAATAGGTGTATCTGCTTCTCCCTCTTTTCGGGGCAACTTTTGCCTCTCTTTCAGGGTGGGGCCGGATAATTGCAGCCTTTGGGCAGGCCCCCGACTGTCGAAACGCGGTCGGTACAGGCGGAAACGGAGTCCTGCGCGGAGGAACATGATCTCAAAGAAGACTGGTTGTGTCCTTGTGTCCCTCTTTTCGGGGCAACTTTTGCCTCTCTCTCAGGGTGGGGCCGGGAAATCCCAGCCTTCGGGCGGGCCTCCGACTGTTGGAACGCCCATGGAATGGCCGGAAGTGGCGGCCTGTGCGGAGGGACAGCGTCTCAAATGGACTAGGTGCGCGCGCGTTGCCCTGTTTTTGGGCAACATTTTTCCCTCTGTCAGGGTGGAGCTGGGAAATCCCGTCCTCCGGGCATGCCTCCGACCGTCGGAACGTGCTCGGTACGGGCGGAAACCAAGACCTGCGCGGAGGGACAGCGCCTCAAAGAGGACAAGGTGCGCGCGTCGCCCTTTTTTCCGGGCAACTGTTGGCCCTCTGTCAGGGTGGGCCGGGAAATCGCGACCTCCGGGCAGTCCTCCGATCGTCGGAACGTGCTCGGAATGGGCAGAAACAGAGGCCTGCGTGGAGGGACAGTGTCTCCAAGAGGACTAGGTGCGCGCACATCCCCCTCTTTTCGGGGCAACTGTTGGACCTCTGTCAGGGTGGGCCGGGAAATCGCGACCTCCGGGCAGTCCTCCGATCGTCGGAACGTGCTCGGAACCGGCAGAAACAGAGGCCTGCGCGGAGGGACAGCGTCGCAAAGGGGACTAGGTGTGTCTGGGTTACTCTCTTTTTGGGGAAAGTTTTGGGGCTCTGTCATGGTGGGGTCGGGAAATCAAGGCCTCCGGGCGGGCCTCCAACCGTTGGAACGTGCTTGGAACGGGCGGAAACGGAGGCCTGTGCAAGGGACAGCGTCTCAAAGAGGACTATGCGTGTCCTTGTGGCCGTCTTTTCGAGGCAACTTTTGGACCTCTGTCACAGTGGGGCCGGGAAATCGCGGCCTCTGGGCTGGCCTCCGACCTTCGGAACGCGCACGGAATGGGCAGAAATGGATTTCTGTGCGGAGGGACAGCGTCTCAAAGAGGACTAGGTGGACACACGTCACCTAGTTTTCAAGGCAACGTTTGTCCCACTTTCAGCGTGGGGCCGGGAAATCGCGGCCTCCGGGCAAACCTCCGACCGTCGTAATGTCCTCGGAACGGGCAGAAACAGAGGCCTGGGCAGAGGAACAGTGTTTCAAAGGGGACTAGGTGTGTCCTCATCACCCTCTTTTTGGGGAAACTTTTGGGACTTTCTCAGGGTGGGGCCAGGAAATAGCGGCCTCCGGGAGGACCTCGGACCGTCAGAAGGTGCTCGGAACGGGCGGAAACGGAGGCCTGCGCTGAGGGACAGCGTCTCAAAGGGGACTAGGTGTGTCCGCATCACCCTCTTTTCGGGCAACTTTTGCCCCTCTGTCAGAGTGGGGCCGGGAAATCGCGGCCTCTGGGCGGGCCTCAGACTGTGGGAACGCCCTCGGAACGGCGGGCACAGATTCCTGCGTGGAGGGACAGCGTCTCAAAAGGGACTAGGTGTGTCCGAGTAACCCTCTTCTTGGGGAAACTTCTGGCCATCTGCCAGGGTAGGGCTGGGAAATCTCTGCCTCTGGGCGGGCTTCCGCCCGTTCCAAGCATGTTCCAACGGTCGGAAGCGGAGGCCTGCGCGGAGTGAAAGCGTCTCAAAGAGGACTAGGTGTGTCCGCATCACCCTCTTCTCGGGGAAAATTTTGCCCCTCTGTCAGGGTGAGGACGGGAAATTGCAGCCTCCAGGTGGTCCTCCGACAGTCGGAACGCACTCGGAACAGGTGGAAATGGAGGCCTGCGCAGAGGGAGAGCGTCTGGAAGAGGACTAGGTGCACGTGTCCCCCTGTTTTCGGGCCAACTTTTCCCCTCTGTCAGCGTGAGGCCGGGAAATCCCAGCCTCTGGGAGGGCATGTGACCATCGGAACGCACTCGGAACGGGCTGAAACGGAGGCCTGAGCAAGGGACAGTGTCTCAAAGAGGACAAGGTGCGTGCGCGTCGCCCTCTTTTCGGGACAACCTTTTCCCCTCTGTCAGACTGGGGCCGGGAAATCAGAGTCTCCGTGCGGGCCTCCGAAAGTCGGAACGCGCCTGGAACGGGCGGAAATGGATTCCTGCGCGGAGGGACAGCGTCTCAAAGGGGACTAGGTATGTCCGCGTCTCCCTCTTTTTGGGGCATCTTTTGGCACTCTGTAAGTGTGGGGCCGGGAAATCGCGGCCTCCGGGCCGTCCTCCGACCATCAGAACGCCTTCGGAATGGGTGGAAGCGGAGGCCAGGGAGAGGTACAGTGTCTCAAAGAGGACTAGGTGCGTGCATCTCCCTGTTTTCTTGCCAACTTTTGCCCCTCTGTCATGGTGGAGCCAGGAAGTCGCGGCCTCCGGGCGGGTCTCCGACTTTCGGAACGCACTCGGAAAGGGTGGAAACGGAAACGGAGGACTGCGTGGAGGGCAGCGTCCCAAGTGGATAAAGTGCATGTGCATGGCCCCTTTTCGGGGCAACTTTTGCCCATCTCTCAGGCTGGGGCAAGGAAATCGCGGCCACCGGGCGCACCGCCGACGGTTGGAACGCGCTCGGAATGGGCGGAAATGGAGGCCTGCACGGAGGGACAGCGTCTCAAAGAGGACTAGGTGTGTCCGCGTCACCCTCTCTTTGGGGAAACTTTCGCCGCTCTGTCAGGGTGGGGACGGGAAATCGCGGCCTCTGGGTGGGTCTCAGACTTTCGGAACGCACTCGGAATGGGTGGAAACGGAGGCCTGCGCGAGGGACTGCGTCTCCAAGAGAACCAGGTGTGTCCGTGTGGCCCTCTTTTGGGGCAACTTTTGCCCCACTGTCTGGGGGTAACCGGGAAATCCCGGCCTACAGGCGGGCCTCAGACCTTGGGAACGTGCTCGGAACGGGCTAAAACGGAGGCCTGCGTGGACGGACAGTTTCTCAAAGAGGACTAGGTGTGTCCGTCGTGGCCCGCTTTTCGGGGCAACTTTTGCACCTCTGTCAGGGTGGGGCTGGGAAATCGTGGAGTCCGGGCGGGCCTCCAACCGTAGGAACTCGCTCGGAACAGGAGGAAATGGAGGCCTGCGCGAAGGACAGCTTCTCAAAGAGGACTCGGTGCGCGCACTTCGCCCTGTTTTCCGGGCATCTTTTGCCTCTCTCTCAGGGTCGGGCCGGGAAATCCTGGCCTTTGTACCGTCGTAACGCTCTCAGTATGGGCAGAAACGGAAACGGAGGACTGCGTGGAAGGCAGCGTCTCAAAGTGGATAAAGTGCGCGTGCATGGCCCCTTCTCGGGGCAACTTTTGCCCCTCTCTCAGGCTGTGGCTAGGAAATCGCGGCCACCGGGCGTGCCGCCAACCGTTGGAACGTGCTCGGAACGGACGGAAACGGAGGCCTGCGCGAGGGACAGCGTCTCAAAGAGGACTCAGTATGTCCGCGTGACCCTCTTTTCGGGGCAAAATTTGGACCTCTGTCAGGGTGGGGCTGGGAAATCCCGGCCTCTGGGCGGCCCTCCGACCGTCGTAACGCGCACGGAATTGGCGGAAATTGATTTCTGTGCAGAGGGACAGCGTCGCAAAGGGGACTAGGTGTGTCCGCGTCACCTTCTTTTTGGGGAATCTTTTGGGCCTCTGTCAGGGTGGGGCCGGGAAATTGCAGCCTCTGGGCGGGCCTCCGACCGTCGGAATGCACTCGGAACGGGAAGAAGCAGAGGCCTGCGCGAGGGACAACGTCTCAAAGAGGACTAGGTGTGTCTACGTGGCCCTCTTTTCGGGGCAACTTTTGCCCCTCTGTCTGGGTGGAGCCGGGAAATTGCGGCCTCTGGGCAGGCATCCGACAGTCGTAACGCGCTCAGAACAAGCGGAAATGGAGGCCTGCGCGGAGGGACTGCATCTCAGAGAGGACTAGGTGTGTCCGCGTCACCCTCTTTTCGGGGCAACATTTGCCCCTCTGTCAGGGTGGAGCCGGGAAGTCGCGGCCTCCGGGCGGGTCTCCGACAGTCGGAATGCTCTCGGAATGGGCGGAAACGGAGGCCTGCGCGATGGACAGCTTCTCAAAAAGGACTAGGTTGGCCCGCTTCGCCCTGTTTTCCGGGCATCTTTTGCCTCTCTGTCGGGGTCGGGCCAGGAAATCCTGGCCTTCGGGCGGGCCTCTGACCATCGTAACGCGCTCGGTATGGGCAGAAACGGAAGCATGCGTGGAGGGAAAGCGTCTCAAAGAGGACTAGGTGTGTCCGCGTCACCCTCTTTTTGGGGAAACTTTTGCCCCTTTGTCAGAGTGGGGCTGGGAAATCATGGCCTCCGGGAGGGCATCCGACCGTCGGAACGCACTAAGAACAGGCAGAAACGGAGGCCTGCGTGGAGGGCAGTGTCTCAAAGTGGAGAAAGTGCGCTTGCATGGCCCCTTTTCGGGGCAACTTTTGCCCCTCTGTCAGGCTGGGGCCAGGAAATCGCGGCACCGGGCGCGCCGCCGACCGTTGGAACGCTCTCGGAATGGGCGGAAATGGAGGCCTGCGCGGAGGGACAGCGTCTCAAAGTGACTAGGTGTGTCCGCGTCACCCTCTTTTTGGGGAAGCTTTTTCCCCTCTGTCAGGGTGTGGACGGGAAATCGTGGCCTCCGGGCGGGACTGCGACCGTAGGAATGCGCTCGGAACGGGCGCAAATGGAGGCCAGCGTGAAAGGATAGCGTCTCAAATAGGACTAGGTGTGTCCGCGTCACCCTCTTTTTGGGGAAACTTTTGGGCCTCTGTCAGGGTGGGGCAGGGAAATCCCAGCCTTCGGGTGGGCCTCCCACCGTAGGGACGCGCTTGGTACTGGCAGAAACGGAGGCCTGCGCCTAGGGACAGCATCTCAAAGAGGACTAGGTGTGTCCGCGTCGGCCTCTTTTCGGGGCAAGTCTTGCCCCTCTGTCAGGGAGGGTCCGGGAAATCGCGGCCTCCAAGCGGGCCTCCGACCGTCGGAACGTGCTCAGTACGGGCAGAAATGGAGGCCTGCGTGGAGGGACAGCATCTCAAAGAGGACTAGGTGTGTCCGCGTCGGCCTCTTTTCGGGGCAACTGTTTCCCCTCTGTCAGGGTAGGGCCGGGAAATCGCAGACTCCGGGCGCGCCTCGGACTGTCGGAAGGCGCTCGGTAAGGGCAGAAATGGAGGCCTGCGCGAGTGTCATTGTCTCCATGAGAACAAGGTGTGTCCGTGTGGCCCTCTTTTCGATGCAACGTTTGCCCCTCTGTCAGCATGGTGCCGGGAAATCTCGGACTCCGGAGGGGCCTACGACTGTCGGAAAGCACTCGTAATGGGTGGAAATGGTGGCCTGCGCGAGAGAGCGTCTCAAAGAGGACTAGGTATGTCCGCGTCACCCACTTTTCAGGGCAACTTTTGGCCCTCTGTCAGGGTGGGGCCAGGAAATCGGGGCCTCCAGGCAGTCCTCCGCCCGTCGGAACGCCCTCGGAATGGGTGGAAACGGAGGCCTGCACGAGGGACAGCGTCTCCAAGAAGACTAGGTGCGCGCGCATCCCCCTGTTTTTGGACAACTTTTGCCCCTCTGTCAGCGTGGGGCCGGGAGATCTCGGCATCCGGGCGGACCTCCGACCGTCGGAACGGGTAGAAGCGGAGGCCTGACTGAAGGACAGCTTCTCCAAGAGGAATAGCTGTGTGCATCGCCCTATTTTAAGGGCAACTTCTGCCCCTCTGTCATGGTGGAGCCGGGAAGTCGCGCCCTCCGGGCTGGTCTCCGACTATTGGAACACCCCAGGAATGGGAGGAAACGGAGGCCTGCGCGAGGGACAGCGTCTCAAAGAGTACTGGGTGTGTCCGCGTCGCCCTCTTTCCGGGGCACGTTTTGCCCCTTTGTCAGGCCGGGGCAGGGAAATCGCGGCCTCCGGGCGGGGCTCCGACCGTCGGAACGCGCTCTGAATGGGCGGAAATGGAGGCCGGCGTGGACGGACAGCGTCTCAAAGAGGACTAAGTGCTCGTGCATCGCCCTCTGTCAGGGTGGAGCCGGGAAATCCCTGTTTCCGGGTGGGCCTCCGACTGTTGGAACGCCCTCGGAACGGGAGGAAACGGAGCCCTGCGCAGAGGGCAGTTTCTCCAAGAGGACTAGGTGCGCGTGCTTCCCCTTGTTTTCGGGGCAACCTTAGCCCCACTGTCAGGATGGGGCCGGGAATTCGCGGCCTCCGGGCGGGCCTCCGACCGTCGGAACGTGATCGGAACGGGCGGAAATGGAGGCCTGCACGAGGGACAGCGTCTCAAAGAATACTAGGTGTATCCGCGTTA
>NW_025336218.1:36079-56325 GCF_004798865.1 Varanus komodoensis | reverse complement strand
CCTGCGCGGAGGGACAGCGCCTCAAAAGGACTAGTTGCGCGTGTCACCCTCTGTTCGGGGAAACTTTTGGCCCTCTGTCAGAGTGGGCCCGGGAAATCCCGGCCTCCGGGGGGGACTCCGACCGTCGGAACGTGCACGGAACTGGCTGAAACGGAGGCCTGAGCGATGGAGGGCGTCTCAAAGAGGGCTAGGTGCGTGCGCGTCGCCCTCTTTTCGGGGCAATGTTTCCCCTCTATCAGAGTGGGGCCGGGAAATCGCCGCCCCCGGGAGGGCCTCCGACCGTCGGAACACATTCGGAATGGGTAGAAACAGAGGCCTGAGCGGAGCGACAGCGTCTCAAAGGGGACTAGGTGTGTCCGCGTCACCCTCTTTTCGGGGTGCCTTTTTCCCCTCTGTCAGAGTGGGACCGGGAAATCGTGCCTCCGGGTGGACGTCCGACCGTCGGAACGCGCTCAGAACAAGCGGAAACGGAGGCCTACGCGGAGGGACAGCATCTCAAGGAGGACTAGGTGTGTCCGCGTCACCCTCTTTTCGGGGAAAAGTTTTGCCCCTCTGTCAGGGTGGAGCCGGGAAATCGCGGCCTCCGGGCCGGCCTCGGACTGTCGGAACGCGCTCGGTAAGGGCAGAAACAACGCCTGAGCGGAGGGACAGCGTCTCAAAGAGGACTAGGGGTGTCCGTATCACACACTTTTCGGGGCAACTTTTGCCCCCCTGTCAGCGTGGGGCCGGGCAATCGCGGCCTCCGGGCGGGACTCCGACCCTCGGAACGCACTCAGAAGGGGTAGAAACGGAGGCCTGCGCGAGGGTCATTGTCTCCATGAGAACCAGGTGTGTCAGTGTGGCCCTCTCTTCGGTGCAACGTTTGCCCCTCTGTCAGCGTAGGGCCGGGAAATCACAGACTCCGGAGGGCCTACGACTGTCGGAACGCGCTCGGAACGGGTGGAAACGGTGGACTGCGTGAGGGACAGCGTCTCAAAGAGGACTAGGTGTGTCCGCGTCACCCTCTTTTCAGGGCAACTTTTGGCCCTCTGTCAGGGTGTGGCCGGGAAATCGCAGCCTCCGGGCAGTCGTCCGCCCGTCGGAACGGGCAGAAACACAGGCCTGCGCGGAGGGACAGCGTCTCAAAAGGGACTAGGTGTGTCCGCGTCACCGTCTTTTTGGGGAAACTTTTGGGCCTCTGTCAAGATGGGGCCGGGAAATCGCGGCCTCTGGGTGGGCCTCCGACCGTCGGAACGCGCTCGGAATGGGTGCAAACGGAGGCCTGCGCGGAGGGACAGCGCCTCCAAGAGGACTAGGTGTGTCCGCGTCGGCCTCTTTTTAGGGCAAGTCTTGCCCATCTGTGAGGGTGTGGCCGGGAAATCGCAGCTTCCGGGCGGGACTCCGACCATCAGAATGCGCTCGGAACGGGCAGAAACGGAGGCCTGCGGGATAGACAGCGTCTCAAAAGGACTTGGTCCGCGCACGTTGCTCTGTTTTCGGGGCAACTTTTGCCCCTCTGTCAGGGTGGGGCCTGGAAATCGCGGCCTCTGGGCGGGACTCCGGCCGTCGGACCACTCCCGGAACAGGAGGAAACGGAGGCCTGCAAGGAGGGACAGCGTCTCCAAGAGGACTAGGTGTGTCTGAGTCGCCCTCATTTCGGGGCAACATTTGTCTTTCTGTCAGGTGGGGCTGGGAAATCGCGGCCTCTGGGAGGGCCTCCGACAGTCGGAACGCGCTCGGAACGGGTGGAAATGGAGGCCTGCGTGGAGGGACAGCGTATCCAAGAGGACAAGGTGCGCACGCGTACCCCTGTTTTCGGGGCAACTTTTGCCCCTCTGTCAGGGTGGGGCCGGGAAATCACGGCCTTCGGGCGAACGTCCAACCGTCGGAACGGGCTCAGAACAAGCGGAAACGGAGGCCTCCGCGGAGGGCATTTTCTCCAAGAGGACTAGGTGGGCGTGCTTCCCCTTGTTTTCAGGGCAACTTTAGCCCCACTGTCAGGGTGGGGCCGGGAATTCGCGGTCTCCGGAAGGGCCTCCGACCGTCGGAACGCACTCGCAACAGGCGGAAACGGAGGCCTGCACGGAGGGAGAGCATCTCCAAGAGGATTAGGTGCGCGTGTCCCCCTGTTTTTGGGCCAACTTTTTCCCCTCTGCCATCGTGGGGCCGGGAAATCCCGGCCTCCGGGGGGGCATCCGACTGTCGGAATGCGCTCGGAACGGGCTGAAACAGAGGCCTGAGCGAGGGAGAGCGTCTCAAAGAGTAGAAGGTGCGCACGCGTCGCCCTCTTTTCGGTACAACCTTTGCCCCTATGTCTGACTGCGGCCAGGTAATCAGAGCCTCCGTGCGGGCCTCCGAACGTCGGAATGCTCTCGGAATGGGCGGAAACGGAGGCCTGCGTGGAGGGAAAGCATCTCAAAAAGGACTAGGTGTGTTTGCGTCACCCTCTTTTCGGGGCAACTTTTGCCCCAGTGTCAGGGTGGAACCGGGAAATCCCGGCCTCCGGGCGGGCCTCAGACCGTGGGAACGTACTCGGAACGGGCTAAAACGGAGTCCTGCATGAAAGGACAGCGTCTCAAAGAGGACTGTGTGTGTCCGCGTGGCCCTCTTTTCGGGGCAACTTTTCCACCTCTGTTAGGGTGGGGCCAGGAAATCCTAGCCTTCGGGCGGGACTCTGACCATTTTAACGCGCACGGAAGGGCGGAAACGGATTTCCCTGCGAAGGGACAGCGTCTCAAAAAGGACTAGGTGTGTCCACATCCCCCTCTTCAAGGGGAAACTGTTGGGCCTCTGTCAGGGTGGGGCCGGGAAATCGCGGCCTCTCGGCGGGACTGCCATCTTAGGAATGCACTCGGAATGGGTGCAAATGGAGGCCAGCGTGGAAGGATAGCGTCTCAAATAGGACTAGGTGTGTTCGCGTCACCCTCTTTTCGGGGAAACTTTTGGCCCTCTGACAGGGTGAGGACGGCAAATCGCGGCCTCCGTGCGGTCCCCCGACCGTCGGAACGCGATCGGAACAGGTGGAAACGGAGGCCTGCGCGGAGGGACAGCGTCTGCAAGAGGACTAGGTGCGTGTGTCCCCCTGTTTTCGGGCCAAATTTTTCCCCTCTGTCAGCATGGGGCCGGGAAATCCCGGCCTCCAGGGGGGCATCCGACCGTCGGAACGCGCTCGGAACGGGCTGAAACGGAGGCCTGAGCAAGGGACAGTTTCTCAAAGAGGACAAGATGCGTGCGTGTCGCCCTCTTTTCGGGACAACCTTTGCCCCTCTGTCCGACTGGGGCTGGGAAATCAGGGCCTCCGTGCGGGCCTCCGAATGTTGGAACGCTCTCGGAATGGGCGGAAACGGAGGCCTGCGCGGAGGGACAGCATCTGAAAGAGGACTAGCTGTGTCAGCATCATCCTCTTTTCGGGGCAACTTTTGCCCCACTGTCAGTGTGGGGCCGGGAAATCGCGGCCTTTGAGCGGGCCTCCGACTGTCGCAACGTGCTCGTTAAGGGCTGAAATGGATGCCTGAGCGGAGGGACAGCGTCTCAAAGAGGACTGTGTGTGTCCGCGTGGCCCACTTCACGGAGCAACTTTTGCCCCTCTGGAAGGGTGAAGCTGGAAACTCGCGGCCTCTGGGCGTGCATCCGACCGTCAGAACGCACTCGGAACGGGTGGAAACGGAGGCCCCCACGGAGGGACTGCGTCTCCAAGGGAACCAGGTGTGTCCGTGTGGCCCTGTTTTCGGGGCAACTTTTGCCCTCTGTCAGGGTGGAGCCGGGAAATCCCTGCCTCCGGGCGGGCCTCAGACCGTGGGAACGTGCTCGGAACGGGTTGAAACGGAAGCCTGCGCGAGGGACAGCGTCTCAATCGTGACTAGGTGTGTCCACGTCACCCTCTATTCGGGGCAACTTTTGGCTCTCTTTCATGGTGGGGCCGCGAAATCAAGGCCTCCAGGCCGTCCTCCGACCGTCAGAACGCGCTCAGAACGTGAGGAAACGGAGGCCTGCGCGAAGGACAGCTTCTCAAAGAGGACTCGGTGAGCGCGCTTCGCCCTGTTTTCTGGGCATCTTATGCCTCTCTTTCAGGACCGGGCTGGGAAATCCTGGCCTTCGGGCGGGCCTCCGACCATCATTACGCGCTCGGCATGAGCAGAAATGGAAGCCTGCGCGGAGGCACAGCGTCTCAAAGAGGACTATGTGTGTCCGCGTGGCCCTCTTTTCAGGGCAACTTTTGCCCCTCTGTCAGAGTGGGGCCGGGAAATCGCGGCCACCGGGCGGGCCGCCAACCATTGGAACGTGCTCGGAATGGGCGGAAATGGACGCCTGCGTGGAGGGACAGCGTCTCAAAGAGAACAAGGTGTGTCCGCGTCACCCTCTGTTTGGGGAAACTTTTGGGCCTCTGTCACGGTGGGGCCGGGAATTCGGCACCTCCTGGCGGTCCTCCGACCGTCGGAACACGCTCAGAACGGGCGGAAGCGGAGGCCTGCGCGGAGGAACAGCGTCTCAAAGAGGACTAGGTGTGTCCGCGTCACCTCTTTTTGGGGAAACTTTTGGGCCTCTGTCAGGGTGGGGCTGGGAAATAGCGTCCTCCGGGCGGTCCTCCGACCAACGGAACGTACTCGGAACAGGCAGAAACAGAGGCCTGCGCAGAGGCACAACGTCTCAAAGGGGACTAGGTGTGTTCGCGTCACCCTCTTTTTGAGGAAACTTTTAGGCCTCTATCAGGGTGGGGCCGGGAAATCGCGGCGTCCAGGTGGGCCTCCGACCGTCGGAACATGCTCGGAACGGGCGGAAACGGAGCCCTACGCGAAGAACAGCTTCTCAAAGAGGACTCGGTGCGCGCGCTTTGCCCTGTTTTCCGTGCATCTTTTGCCTCTCTGTGAGGATCGGGCTGGGAAATCCTGGCCTTCGGGCGGGCCTCCGACCATCGTTACGCGCTCGACATGAGCAGAAACGGAAGCCTGCGCGGCGGGACTGCATCTCAAAGAGGACTATGTGTGTCCGCGTGACCCCCTTCTCGGAGCAACTTTTACCCCTCTGTCAGAGTGGGGCCGGGAAATCCCGGCCTCCGGGACGGCCTCCGACCTTCGGAACTCACTCAGAACAGGCAGAAACGGAGGCCCGCGTGGAGGGACAGCGTCTCAAAGAGGAGAAAGAGCGTGTGCATGGCCCGTTTTCGGGGCAACTTTTGCCCCTCTGTCTGGCTGGGGCCGGGAAATCGCGGCCACTGGTGGACCTCCGACCATTCGAACGTGCTCAGAAGGGGAAGAAACAGAGGCCTGCGCAGAGGGACAGCGTCTCAAAGGGGACTAGGTGTGTCCGCGTCACCCTCTTTTCGGGGCAACTTTTTCCCCTCTGTCAGTGTGGGGCCGGGAAATCACGGCCTCCGGGCGTACGTCCGACCGTCGGAATGTGCTCTGAACAAGCGGAAACAGAGGCTTGCATGGAGGGCATTTTCTCCAAGAGGACTAGGTGTGCTCGCTTTCCCTTGTTTTCGGGGTAACTTTAGCCCCACTGTCAGGGTGGGGCCGGGAATTTGTGGCCTCCGGAAGGGCCTCCGACCGTCGGAACGTGCTCAGAATGGGCGGAAATGGAGGCCTGAGCGAGGGACAGCGTTCAAAGAATACTAGGTGTGTCCGTGTGGCCCTGTTTTCGGGGCAACTTTTGCCCCTCTGTCAGGGTGGAGCCGGGAAATCTCGGCCTCCTGGTGGTCCTCCGACCGTCGGAACGCGCTCGGAATGTGTGGAAACGGAGACATGCGCTGAGGGACAGCGTCTCTAAGAGGACTAGGTGCCCACGCATCCCCCTGTTTTCGGGACAACTTTAGCCCCACTGTCAGCGTGGGGCTGGGAAATCTCTGCCTCCGGGTGGGCTTCCGACCGTTGGAACACGCTCGGAACAGGCGGAAGCAGAGGCCTGCGCAAAGTGACAGCGTCTCAAAGAGGACTAGGTTTATCCGTGTCACCCTCTTTTCGGGGCAACTTTTGCCCCTCTGTCAGAGTGTGGACGGGAAATCGCGACCTCCGGGCGGGACTGCGACCTTACGAATGCGCTCGGAACGGGCGCAAATGGAGGCCATCGCTGAAGGATAGCGTCTCACATAGGACTATGTGTGTCCGCGTCACCCTCTTTTCGGGGAAACTTTTGGCCGTCTGACAGGGTGAGGACGGGAAATCGCGGACTCCGGGCGGGCCTCCGATGGTCAGAACGTTCTCGGGACGGGCGGAAATGGAGGCCTGTGCGGAGGGCCTGCGTCTCAAAGGGGCTAGGTTTGTCAGCGTCACCCTCTTTTCGGGGCATCTTTTGGCCATTTATCAGGGTGTGGCCGGGAAATCGCGGCCTCTGGGCGGGCCTCCGACCGTCAGAACGTGCTCTGAATGGTCGGAAACGGAGGCCTGCGCGAGGGACAGATGCTCAAAGAGGATTAGGTTTGTCCGTGTGACTCTCCTTTTGGGGCTACTTTTGCCCCTCTGTCAGGGTGGAGCCGGGAAATCGCGGCCTCTGGGCTTTCGTCCGACCGTCGGAACGCACTGGGAACGGCGGGCACAGATTCCTGCGCGGAGGGACAGCGTCTCAAAGGGGACTATGTGCGTGAATCGCCCTGTTTTCCGGGCAACTTTTGCCTCTCTGTCAGGGTGGGACCGGGAAATCCTGGCCTTCGGGCTGGCCTCCGACCGTCGTAACGCGCTCAGTATGGGCAGAAACGGAAGCCTGCGTGGAGGGACAGCGTCTCAAAGAGGACTATGTGTGTCCGCGTGGTCCTTTTTTCGGAGCAACATTTGCCCCTCTGTCAGGGTGGGGCCGGGAAATCACGGCCTCTGGGCGGGCCTCCGACCGTCGGTACGTGCTCGGAACAGGCAGAAATGGAGGCCTGCGCGAGGGACAGCGTCTCAAAGAGTACTGGGTTTGTCCTCGTGGCCCCGTCTTGGAGCAACTTTTGCTCCTCTTTCAGGGTGGGGCCAGGAAATCGTGGCTTCTGGGCGGGTCTCCGACCTTTGGAACGCGCCCGGAACGGGCGGGAACGGATTCCTGCGCGGTTGGACAGCTTCTCAAAGGGGACTAGGGATGTCCACATCTCCCTCTTTTCGGGGCACCTTTTGCCCCCCTGGAAGATTGGGACCAGGAAATTGCAGCCTCCGGGCGGGCCTCAGACCGTCGGAATGCGCTTGGAACAGGCGGAAATCGAGGCCTGCACGAGGGACCGCGTCCCAAAGAGGACTTGCTGCGTGCTTGTCGCCCTTTTTTCTGAGCAAATTTTGATCCTCTGTCAGGGTGGAGACGTGAAATCCCAGCCTCTGAGCTGGCCTCCAACTGTCGGAACGCGCTCGGAACGGGCGGAAGCAGAGACCTGCGTGGAGGGACAGCTCCTCAGGACGACTAGGTTCGTGCTTCGATCTGTTTTCCGGGGAACTTTTGCCTTTCTCTCAGGGTGGAGCCGGGAAATCCCGGACTCCGGGTGGGCCTCATACCCCCAATACCTGCTCGGTATGTGCGGAAGCGGTGGCCTGCGGGGAGGGACAGCGTCTCCAAGAGGACTAGGCGGATGCGCGTCACCCTCTTTTTAGGGCAACTTTTGCCCCTCTGTAAGCGTGGGACCGGGAAATCTCGGCCCCTGGGCGGTCCTCCGACCGTCGGAACACGCTCGGAATGGGTGGATGCGGAGGCCTGCGGGGAGGGACAGCGTCTCCAGGAGGACAAGGCGGACGTGCGTCACCCTCTTTTCATGGCAACTTTTGGCCTTCTGTCAGCGTGGGGCTGGGAAATCCCGGCCTCCAGGCGGTCCTCCGACCGTCGGAACGCGCTCGGAACAGGCAGAAATGGAGGCCTGCGTGGAGGGACAGCATCTCAAAGAGGAGTAAGTGCGCGTGCATGGCCCCTTTTCGGGGCAACTTCTGGCCCTCTGTCAGGGTGGAGCCGGGAAATCGTGGCCTCTGGGCGGGCCTCTGACCTTCGGAACACACTCGGAACGGCGGACACGGATTCCTGCGCGGAGGGACTGCATCTCAAAGGGGACTAGGTGTGTCCGAGTCACCCTCTTTTCAGGGCTACTTATGGCCCTCTGTCAGGGTGGAGCAGGAAAATCGCGACCTCTGGGCGGTCCTCCGACCATCGGAACATGCTCGGAATGTGTGGAAAGGGAGACATGCGCGGAGGGACAGAGTCTCCAAGAGGACTAGGTGCGCATGCATCCCCCTGTTTTCGGGACAACTTTAGCCCCACTGTCAGCGTGGGGCCGGGAAATCTCTGCCTCGGGGCGGGCTTCCAACCGTTGTTACACGCTCGGACCGGGCGGAAGCGGAGGCCTGCGCGGAGTGACAGCGTCTCAAAGAGGACTAGGTGTATCCGCGTCAACCTCTTTTCGGGGCAACTTTTGCCCCTCTGTCAGGGTGGGGAGGGGAAATCGCGACCTCCGGGCGGGACTGCGACCTTAGGAATGCGCTCGGAAAGGGCGCAAATGGAGGCCAGCGCGGAAGGATAGCGTCTCAAATAGGACTAGGTGAGTGCGCGTCACCCTCTTTTCGGGGAAACTTTTGGCCCTCTGTCAGGATGAGGAAGGGAAATCACGGCCTCCGGGAGGTCCTCCGACCGTCGGAATGCACTCGGAACAGGGGGAAACGGAGGCCTGCGTGGAGGGAGAGCGTCTGCAAGGGGACTAGGTGCGCGTGTCCCCCTGTTGTCGGGCCAACTTTTTCCCCTCTGTCAGCGTGGGGTCGGGAAATCGCGGCCTCCGGGCGGTCCTCCGACCATCGGAACGCGCTCGGAACAAGCTGAAACGGAGGCCTGAGCGAGGGACAGCGTCTCAAAGAGGACAAGGTGCGCACGCGTCGCCTTCTTTTCGGGACAACCTTTGCCCCTCCGTCCGACTGGGGTCGGGATATCAGGGCCTCCGTGCGGGCCTCCAAATGTCGGAATGCTCTCGGAATGGGCGGAAACGGAGGCCTGCGCGGAGGGACAGCATCTCAAAGAGGACTAGATGTGTCCGCGTCGGCCTCTTTTCGGGGCAACTTTTTACCCTCTGTCAGAGTGGGGCCGGGAAATCACGGCCACTGGGAGTACGTCCGACAATCGGAACGCGCTCAGAAGAAGCGGAAATGGAGGCCTGCACGGTGGGCATTTTCTCCAAGAGGACTAGGTGCTTGCGCTTCGCCCTGTTTTCGGGGCAACTTTTCCCCCTCTGTCATGGTGGAGCTGGGAAATCGTGGCATCTGAGCATGCCTCCGACCGTGGGAACGCACTCGGAACGGCGGCCACAGATTCCTGCGCAGAGGGACAGCGTCTCAAAGGGGACTAGGTGTGTCCGAGTCACCCTCTTTTCGGGGCAACTTCTGGCCCTCTGTCAGGGTGGAGCCGGGAAATCGCGGCCTCCGGGCGGTCCTCCGACGGTCGAAACGTGCTCGGAATGTGTGGAAACGGAGACATGCACGGAGGGACGGCGCCTCCAAGAGGACTAGGTGCGCGCGCATCCCCCTGTTTTCGGGGCAAATTTAGCCCCACTGTCAGTGTGGGGCCGGGAAATCTCTGCCTCCAGGTGGGCTTCCGACCAATGGAACACATTCGGAACGGGCAGAAGCGGAGGCATGCGCGGAGTGACAGCGTCTCAAAGAGGACTAGGCGTATCCGCGTCACCGTCTTTTCAGGGTTCCTTTTCGCCCTCTGTCAGAGTGGGGCCGGGAAATCTCGGCCTCCGGGTGGGCCTCCGACCGTCGGAACACGCTCGGAATGGGTGGAAGCGGAGGCCTCGGCGAGGGACCGCATCTCAAAGAGGACTAGGTGTGTCCACGTCAAGCACTTTTCAGGGCAACATTGGCCCGACTGTCAGGGTGGGGTCGGGAAATCGCGGCCTCCGGGCGGGCCTCCGACCTTTGGAACGTGCTCGGGACGGGCGGAAACGAAGGCCTGCGCGAGGGACAGCGTCTCAAAGAGGACTGGGTCTGTCCGCATGGCCATTTTTTCGGAGCAAATTTGCCCCTCTGACAGGGTGGAGCCAGGAAATCGCGGCCTCTGGGCAGGCCTCCGACCGTCGGAACGCGCCCCTAACGGGCGGAAACGGATTCCTGCGCGGAGGGACAGCCTCTAAAAGGGGACTAGGTATGTCCGCGTCTCCCTCTTTTCGGGGCATCTTTTGGCCCTCTGTAAGTGTGGGGCCAGGAAATCGCGGCCTCTGGGCGGTCCTCCGACCATCAGAACGTGCTCGGAATGGGCGGAAACGGAGGCCTGGGCGAGGGACAGCGTCTCAAAGAGGACTAGGTGTGTCCGCGTCAACCTCTTTTCAGGGCAACTTTGGCCCGACTGTCAGGGTGGGGCCAGGAAATCGCAGCATCCGGGCGGGCCTCTGACCATCGGAACGTGCTCGGAACGGGCGGAAACGGAGGCCTGGGTGAGGGACAGCGTCTCAAAGAGGACTAGGTGTGTCCGCGTCACCCTCTTTTCGGGGCAATTTTTGGCCCTCTGTCAGGGTAGGGTCGGGAAATCGTGGCCTCCGGGCGGGCCTCCGACCGTCGGAACGTGCTTGGAAAGGGCGGAAATGGAGGCCTGGGCGAGGGACAGCATCTCAAAGAAGACTAGGTGTGTCCGCATGGCCATCTTTTCACAGCGACTTTTGCCCCCCTGACAGGGTGGAGCCAGGAAATCATGACCTCTGAGCAGGCCTCCGACCGTCGGAACGCGCCCCTAACGGGCGGAAACGGATTCCTGCGCGGAGGGACAGCGTGTCAAGGGGGACTAGATATGTCCGCGTCTCCCTCTTTTCGGGGCATCTTTTGGCCCTCTGTAAGTGTGGGGCCAGGAAATTGCGGCCTCCGGGCACTCCTCCGGCCATCGGAACGTGCTCGGAACGGGCGGAAACGGAGCCCTGCGCGAAGAACAGCTTCTCAAAGAGGACTAGGTGCTCGCGCTTTGCCCTGTTTTCCGTGCATCTTTTGCCTCTGTGTAAGGATCGGGCCGGGAAATCCTGGCCTTCGGGCAGGCCTCCGACCGTCGTTACGCGCTCGGTATGGGCAGTAACGGAAGCCTGCGCCGAGGGACAGCGTCTCAAAGAGGACTATGTGTGTCCTTGTGGCCCTCTTTCTGGAGCAACTTTTGCCCCTCTTTCAGAGTTGGGCCGGGAAATCGCGGCCTCCAGGAGGGCCTCCGACCATCGGAACGCACTCAGAACAGGCAGAAACGGAGGCCTGCGTGGAGGGACAGCATCTCAAAGAGGAGAAAGTGCGCGTGCAGGGCCCCTTTTCGGGGCAACTTTCGCCCCTCTGTCAGGCTAGGGCCAGGAAATCGCGTCCACCGGGCGGGCCGCCAACCGTTGAAACGCACTCGGAATGGGCGGAAATGAAGGCCTGCGCGGAGGGACAGCGTCTCAAAGAGGACTAGGTGTGTCTATGTGGCCCTCTTTTCGGGGCAACTTTTCTCCTTTGTCAGGGTGGGGACGGGAAATCGCGGCCTCCGGGCATGCCTCCGACCGTCGGAACGTGGTCAGAACAGGCAGAAACACAGCCATGCGCGGAGGGAAAGCATCTCAAAGGGGACTAGGTGTGTCCGCGTCGCCCTCTTTTTGGGGAAACTTTTGGGCCTCTGTCTGAGTGGGGCCGGGAAATCGCGGCTTCCGGGCGGGCCTCCAACCGTCGGAACGCGCTCGGAATGGATGGAAACGGAGGCCTGCGCGGAGGGACAGCGTCTCAAAGGGGACTAGGTGTGTCCGCCTCACCCTCTTTTTGGGGAAACTTTTGGGCCTCTGTCTGAGTGGGGCCGGGAAATCGTGGCTTCCGGGCGGGCCTCCAACCGTCGGAATGCGCTCGGAATGGGTGGAAACGGAGGCATGCGCGGAGGGACAGCGTCTCAAAGGGGACTAGGTGTGTCCACATCACGCTCTTTTTGGGGAAACTTTTGGGCCTTTGTCAGAGTGTGGCCGGGAAATTGCAACGTCCAGGCGGGCCTCCGACCGTCAGAACGTGCTCGGAACGGGTGGAAACGGAGGCCTGCGCGAAGGATAGCTTCTCAAAGAGGACAACGTGCGCGCGCTTCACCCTGTTTTTCGTGCATCTTTTGCCTCTCTGTCTGGATCGGGCCGGGAAATCCTGGCCTTCGTGCAGGCCTCCGACCGTCGTAACGCGCTCGGTATGGGCAGAAACGGAAGCCTGCACGGAGGGACAGTGTCTCAAAGGGGACTCGGTGAGTCCGTTTCGCCCTCTTTTTGGGGAAACTTTTAGGCCTCTCTCAGGGTGGGGCCGGGAAATCGCGGCCTCTGGGCGGGCCTCCGACCATCGAAACGTGCTCAGAACGGGCAGAAACGGAGGCCTGCGCGAATTACAGCGTCTCAAAGAGGACTATGTATGTCCGCGTGACCCTCTTTTCGGGGGAAACTTTTGGACTTCTGTCAGGGTGGGGCCGGGAAATCGCGGTCTCTGGGCAGCCTCCGACCGTCGGAACGCGCACGGAATGGGCGGAAACGGATTCCAGCGCGGAGGGACAGCGTCTCAAAGCGGAGTATGTGTGTCCGCCTCACCTTCTTTTTGGGGAAACTTTTGGGCCTCTGTCAGGGTTGGGCCGGGAAATTGCGGCCTCCGGGCAAGCCTCCGACCGTAGGAACGTGCTCAAAACGGGAGAAACAGAGCCATGCGCGGAGGGAAAGCGTTTCAAAGGGGACTAGGTGTATCCGCGTCGCACTCTTTTTGGGGAAACTTTCGGGCCTCTGGCAGGGTTGGGCCGGGAAATCGCGGCCTCTGGGCGGGCCTCCGACCGTCAGAACGCACTCGGAACTGCGGACACGGATTTCTGTGCGGAGGGACAGTGTCTCAACGGGGATTAGGTGTGTCCGAGTCACGCTCTTTTTGGGGCAACCTCTGGCCCTCTGTTAGTGTGGAAGCGGGAAATCGCGGCCTCCGGGCATTCCTCCGACCGTCGGAACGCGCTCAGAATGGGTGGAAATGGAGACATGCACGGAGGGACAGCGTCTCCAAGAGGACTAGGTGTGCGCGCATCCCCCTGTTTTCGGGACAACTTTAGCCGCACTGTCAGCGTGGGGCCGGGAAATCGCGGCATATGGTTGGGCCTCCGAATATCGAAATGTGCTCAGAACGGGCGGAAATGGAGGCCTGCGCGAGGGACAGCGTCCCAAAGAGGACTGGGTGTGTCCGCGTGGCCCTCTTTTCGGAGCAACTTTTGCCCCTCTGTCAGGGTGGAGCCCGGAAATCTCGGCCTCTGGGCAGGCCTCCGACCGTTGGAACGCGCCCGGAACGGGCAGAAAAGGATTCCTGCGCGGAGGGAGAGCATCTCAAAGAGGACTAGGTGCGCGCGTTTCGCCCTCCTGTCGGGGCAACCTTAGCCCCTCTGTCTGTGTGGGGCCGGGAAATCGCGGACACCGGGCTGGCCTCCCACCATTGGAACACGCTCGGAATGGGCGGATACGGAGGCCTGCGTGGAGGGACAGCATCTCAAACTAAATTAGGGGCTCGCGCATCGCCCTCTTTTCGGGGCAACTTTTTCCCCACTCTCAGGGTGGGGCCGGGAAATCGCGGCGTCTGGGCGTGCATCCAAACGTTGAACGCCCTTGGAAAAGGGCTGAAACAGAGTCCTGCGCAGAGGGACAGCATCTGAAAGAAGACTAGGTGTGTCCACGTGGCCCTCTTTTCAGGGCAACTTTTGCCCCTCCGTCAGGGTGGGGATGGGAAGTCGTGTCCTCCATGCCGGTCTCTGACCGTCGGAACGCGCTCATAACAGGCGGAAACGAAAGCCTGAGTGGAAGGACAGCGTCTGAAAGAGGACGAGGCTTGTTCGCGTCGCCCTGTTTTCGGGGCAAGCCTTGCCCATCTGTCAGGGTGGTGCAGGGAAATCGCAGCCCCTGGGCGGGACTCCGACCATCGGAATGCGCTCGGAATGGCCGGAAACAGAAGCCTGCACAGAAGGACTGCGCCTCAAAGAGGACCAAGTGCTCTCGTCGCCCTGTTATCCGGGCAACTTTTGCCTCTCTGTCAGGGTGGGGCCAGGAAATGCCGCCTCCGGCCCAGAATCCGAACGTGGAACGTGATCGGAATGGGCGGAAATGGAGGCCTGCGCTGAGGGACAGCGTCTCAAAGAGGACTAGGTGTGTCCGCGTGGCCCTCTTTTCGGAGCAACTTAAGCCCCTCTGTCAGAGTGGGGCCGGGAAATCACGGCCTCCGGGAGGGCCTCCGACCGTCGGAACGCATTGAGAACAGGCAGAAACGGAGGCCTGCGTGGAAGGACAGCTTCTCAAAGAGGACTAGGTCCACGCGCTTCGCCCTGTTTTCTGGGCATCTTCTGCCTCTATATCAGGGTCGGGCCGGGAAATTCTGGACTTCGGGCAGGCCTCTGACCGTCGGAATGCACTCGGTATGGGTAGAAACGGAAGCCTGCGCGGAGGGACAGCGTCTCAAAGAGGAATATGTGTGTCCGCGTGGCCCTCTTTTCGGAGCAACTAAGCCCCTCTGTCAGAGTGGGGCCGGGAAATTGCGGCCTCCGGGACGGCCTCCGACCGTCGGAACGCCCTGAGAACAGGCAGAAACGGAGGACTGCGTGGAGGGACAGCGTCTCAATGAGGAGTAAGTGCGCGTGCATGGCTCCTTTTCGGGGCAACTTTTGCCCCTCTGTCAAGCTGGGGCCGGGAAATCACGGCCACCGGGCGGGCTTCCGACCGTTGGAACGTGCTCGGAATGGGCAGAAATGGAGGCCTGCGGGGAGGGACAGCATCTCAAAGAGGACTTGGTGTGTCCGCGTCACCCTCTTTTCGGGGCAACTTTTTCCCCTCTGTCAGGGTGGGGCCGGGAAATCGCGGCATCCGAGCGTGCATCCAAACGTGGAACGCGCTCGGAAAGGGCTGAAACAGAGTCCTGCGTGGTGGGACAGCATCTGAAATAAGACTAGGTGTGTCCACGTGGCCCTCTTTTCGGGGCAACTTTTGCCCCTCTGTCAGGGCGGGGACGGGAAGTCGCGTCCTCCGTGTCAGTCTCTGACCGTCATAACGCACTCCGAACTGGCGGAAACGGAAGCATGAGTGGAAGGACAGCATCTGAAAGAGGACTAGGCTTGTACGCGTTGCCCTTTTTTCGGGGCAAGCCTTGCCCATCTGTCAGGGTGGTGCAGGGAAATCGCAGCCCCTGGGCGGGACTCCTACCATTGGAATGCGCTCAGAATGGGCGGAAACAGAGGCCTGCGCGGAAGGACTGCGCCTCAATGAGGACCAGGGGCTCGCGCCGCCCTGTTATCCGGGCAACTTTTGCCTCTCTGTCAGGGTGGGGCCGGGAAATTGCCGCCTCCGGGCCGGAATCCGAACGTGGAACATGATCGGAATGGGCGGAAATGGAGGCCTGCTCTGAGGGACAGCGTCTCAAAGAGGACTATGTGTGTCCGCATGGCCCTCTTTTCGGAGCAACTTTTGCCCCCCTGTCAGAGTGGGGCCGGGAAATCGCGGCCTCCGGGAGGGCCTCCGACCGTCGGAACGCACTCAGAACAGGCAGAAACGGAGGCCTGCGTGGAGGGAAAGCGTCTCAAAGAGGAGTAAGTGTGCGTGCATGGCCCCGTTTCGGGGCAACTTTTGCCCTCTGTCAGGCTGGGGCTGGGAAATCGCAGCCACCGGGCGGGCCTCCGACTGTTGTAACGCGCTCGGAAAGGGCGGAAACGGAGGCCTGTGCGAGGGACAGCGTCTCAAAGAGGACTACGTTTGTCCGCCTGGCCCTCTTTTCGGGGCAACATTTGGACCTCTGTCAGGGTGGGGCTGGGAAATCGCGGCCTCTGGGCTGGCCTCCGACCTTCGGAACACGCTCGGAATGGGCGGATACGGAGGCCTGCGTGGAGGGACAGCATCTCTCACTAAATTAGGGGCTCGCGCATCACCCTCTTTTCGGGGCAACTTTTTCCCCTCTCTCAGGGTGGGGCCGGGAAATCGCGGCGTCCGAGCGTGCATCCAAACGTTGAACGCCCTTGGAAAAGGGCTGAAACAGAGTCCTGCGCAGAGGGACAGCATCTGAAAGAAGACTAGGTGTGTCCACGTGGCCCTCTTTTCAGGGCAACTTTTGCCCCTCTGTCAGGGTGGGGACGGGAAGTCGTGTCCTCCGTGCCGGTCTCTGACCGTCGGAACACGCTCGTAACAGGGGGAAATGAAAGCCTGAGTGGAAGGACAGCATCTGAAAGAGGACTAGGTCCGCGCGCTTCGCCCTGTTTTCTGGGCATCTTCTGCCTCTATATCAGGGTCGGGCCGGGAAATTCTGGACTTCGGGCAGGCCTCTGACCGTCGGAATGCACTCGGTATTGGTAGAAACGGAAGCCTGCGCGGAGGGACAGCGTCTCAAAGAGGAATATGTGTGTCCGCGTGGCCCTCTTTTCGGAGCAACTTAAGCCCTTCTGTCAGAGTGGGGCCGGGAAATCGCGGCCTCCGGGAGGGCCTCCGACCGTCGGAATGCACTGAGAACAGGCAGAAACGGAGGACTGCGTGGAGGGACAGCGTCTCAAAGAGGACTAGGTGTGTCTGCGTGGCCCTTTTTCGGGTCAACTTTTGCCCCTCTGTCAGAGTGGGACCGGGAAATCGTGGCTCCCAGGCGGGCCTCCGACTGTCAGAACGCGCTCAGAATGGGCGGAAACAGAGGCCTGCGCGAGGGACAGCGTCTCAAAGAGGACTATGTATGTCCACGTGACCCGCTTTTCGGGGCAACTTTTGGACCTCTGTCAGGGTGGAGCCAGGAAATCGCGGCCTCCGGGCGTTCCTCCGACCGTCGGAACGCGCTCGGAACAGGCAGAAACGGAAGCCTGCGTGGAGGGACAGCGTCTCAAAGAGGACTAGGTGTGTCTGCGTGGCCCTTTTTCGGGTCAACTTTTGCCCCTCTGTCAGAGTGGGACCGGGAAATCGTGGCCCCCAGGCGGGCCTCCGACTGTCAGAACGCGCTCAGAATGGGCGGAAACAGAGGCCTGCGCGGAGGGACAGCATCTCAAAGAGGACTAGGTGTGTCTGCGTGACCCTGTTTCTGGGGAAACTTTTGGACCTCTGTCAGGGGCGAGCCGGGAAATCGCGGCGTCCGGGTGTGCCACCGACCATCAAAACATGCTCGCAATGGGCGGAAACGGAGGCCTGCGCGAGGGACAGCGTCTCAAAGAGGACTATGTATGTCCACGTGACCCTCTTTTCGGGGCAACTTTTGGACCTCTGTCAGGGTGGAGCCAGGAAATCGCGGCCTCCGGGCGTTCCTCCGACCGTCGGAACGCGCTCGGAATGGGTGGAAACGGAGACATGCGCGGAGGGACAGTGTCTCAAAGAGGACTACGTGTGCCCGCGTCACCTTCTTTTTGGGGCAACTTTTGCCCCTCTGCCAGAGTGGGTCCGGGAACTCGCAGCCTCCAGGCAGGACTCCGACCGTCGGAACGCTCTCGGAATGGGCAGAAATGGAGGTCTGGGTGTAGGGACTGCGTCTCAAAGAGGATTAGGTGTGTCCACGTTGCCCTCTTTTCGGGGCAACTTTTGTCCCTCTGTCAGAATGGGGCTGGGAAATCGCTGCCTCCGGGAGGGCCTCCGGCCATTGAAACGTGCTCAGAACAGGCGGAAACGGAGGCCTGCGCGAGGGACAGCGTCTCAAAGAGGACTGTGTATGTCCTCGTGACCCTCTTTTCGGAAAACTTTTGGACCTCTGTCAGGGTGGCGCCAGGAAATCGCGGTCTCTGGTCGGCCTCCGACCGTCGGAACGCCCACGGAATGGGCGGAAACGGATTTCTGCGCGGAGGGACAGCGTCTCAAAGGGGACTGGGTGTGTCCACGTCACCTTCTTTTTGGGGAAACTTTTGGGCCTCTGTCAGGGTGGGGCCGTTAAATCGCGGACACTGGGCAGGCCTCCGACCGTAGGAACGCACTCGGAACGGGCGGAAGCAGATTTCTGCGCGGAGGGACAGCATCTCAAAGAGGACTAGGTGTGTCCGTATCATCCCCTTTTGGGGGCAACATTTGCCCCCCAGTCAGGGTGGGGCCGGGAAATCGCGGCCTCCGGGCTGGCCTCTGACCCTCGGAACGCACTCAGAAAGGGTAGAAACGGAGGCCTGCGGGAGGGTCATCGTCTCCAAGAGAACTAGGTGTGTCCGTGTGGCCGTCTTTTCGGTGCAAGTTTTGCCCATTTGTCAGGGTGGGGGCCAGGAAATCGTGGCCTCCGGGCGGGCCTCCGACCATCGGAACGCTCTTGGAACGGGCAGAAACGGAGACATGCGCGGAGGGACAGCGTCTCAAAGAGGACTAGGTGTGTCCGTGTGGCCCTCTTTTCGGGGCAACTTTTGGCCCTCTGTCAGGGTGAGTCCGGGAAATCACCTCCGGGCGGGCCTCCGACTGACGGAGAGCGCTCGTAACGGGAGGAAATGGACGCCTGCGTGGAGGAACAGCCTCTCAAAGAGGACTAGGCGCGCAAGCATCCCCCTGATTTCAGGGCATCTGTATCCCCACTGTCAGCGTTGGGCCGGGAAATCTCGGACTCCGGGCGGGCCTCCGCCCGTCAGAACGTGTTCGGAACGGGCGGAAATGGAGGCCTGCACGAGGGACAGCTTCTCCAAGAGGACTAGGTGCATGCATCGCCCTTTTTCCTGGCAACTTTTGCCCCTCTGTCAGGGTGGAGCCAGGAAGTCGCGGCCTCCGGGCGGGTCTCCGACTGTCGGAACGCTCTCGGAATGGGCGGAAGCGGAGGCCTGCGCGAGGGATTGCGTCTCCAAGAGAACCAGGTGTGTCCGTGTGGCCCTCTTTTCGGGGCAACTTTTGCCCCTCTGTCAGGGTGGAGCCGGGAAATCGCGGCCTCTGCGCGGGCATCCGACCGTCGGAAGGCACTCGGAACGGGTGGAAACGGATTCCTGTGTGGACGGACAGCGTCTCAAAGGGGACTATGTGTGTCCGCGTCACCCTCTTTGCGGGGCACCTTTTTCCCCTCTGTCAGAGTGGGGCCGGGAAATCGTGGCCTTTGGGCATACGTCCGACCGTCGGAACGCGCTCAGAACCAGCGATAACGGTGGTCTGCGCGAGGGACAGAAGCTCAAAGAGGATTAGGTGTGTCCGCGTGGCTCTCTTTTCGGGGCAACTTTTGCCCCTCTGTTAGGCTAGGGACCGGAACTCGCGGCCTCCAGGCGGGTCTCTGATCGTCGGAACGCGCTCAGAACGGGCGGAAACGGAGGCCTGCGCGGAGGGTCAGCGTTTGAAAGAGGACCAGGTGTGTCCGCGCCACCCTCTTTTCGCGGCGATTTTGCCCATCTGTCGGGGGGGGGCCGGGAAATCGCGTCCTCCGGGCGGGTCTCTGACCGTCGGAACGCGCTCGGAATGGGCGGAAATGGAGGCCTGCGCGAGGGACAGCGACTCCAAGAGGACTAGGTGTGTCTGCATGGCCCTCTTTTCGGGGCAACTTTTGCCCTTCTATCAGGGTGGGGATGGGAAATTGCACCTTCTGTGCGGGTCTCTGACCGTCGGAACGCGCTCGGAATGGGCAGAAACGGAGGCCTGCGCAAAGGACAGCGTCTCCAAAAGGACTAGGTGTGTCTGCATGGCCCTCTTTTCGGGGCAACTGTTGCCCCTGTCAGAGTGGGGCCAGGAAATCACGGACTCCGGGCGTACGTCCGACCGTCGGAACGTGCTCAGAACAAGCGGAAATGGAGGCCTGCACGGAGGAACAGCGTCTGAAAGAGGACTAGTTGCGCGCGCGTCGCCCTGTTTTCAGGGCAACTTTGGCACATCTGTCAGGGTGGGGCCGGGAAGTCACGGCCTCCGGGCGGGTCTCTGACTGTTGGAACATGCACGGAATGGGCGGAAACGGAGGCCTGCACGTTGGACAGCATCTCAAAGAGGACTAGGTGTGTCCGCGTCGCCCTCTTTTCGGGGCACATTTTGCCCCTCTGTAAGCCTGGGGCAGGGAAATCGCGGCCTCCGGGCGGTCCTCCGATGTCGGAACGCTCTTGGAATGGGCGGAAACGGAGGCCTGCGTGTCGAGATCCGGCTCGACAATCGGTGCAAGAGAGTTCAGAGAAAGAAATAAGACACTGCAGACAAAGAATAAGTTTTAAAGCGTGCTTGGTTGTTCGAGAGAACAAGGAAGATCTTCGCAGAAAATTCTTCTGCGTCAACACAAGCAGCCCTTTTTATTATTTCACAGATTGATACATTTTTACTTGCGTAATCCAATAGCCATCAAGTAAAGCAGTGAACACCCTAGTTGATTGTGCGCAAGCGCAGGATTAACAAAGGCTTATTGATTGCTTATGCGCAGGCGCGGGTAACAGGAAGCATACTTGTTGCTATATATGGTCACAAGCCTTATATGGATACACAGAAG
>NW_025336218.1:34303-35941 GCF_004798865.1 Varanus komodoensis | reverse complement strand
CTAGCAACAGCGTATGAGCTGCGGAGGGGCAGGAATGGATTCCCACAGAATACGATGGTCATAGCAAACACTCTTTTCCAACAACCCAAGAGACGACTCTACACATGGACATCACCAGACAGTCAACACAGACATCAGATTGACTATGTGCTCTGCAGCCAAAGATGGAAAAGCTCTATACAGTCAGTAAAAACAAGGGGAGCCCATTGTGGCTCATAGAATGAGTTGCTTGTAGTAAAATTAAGGCATAAATTGAAGAAAGTAGGTAAAAGTACTAGGCCACTCAGGTATGACCTAATTCATATTCCTCATGAATATATAGTAGTGACAAATCGATTTAAGGAATTCAATCTGTTAGATTGCTTGAAGAACTATGGATGGAGGTTCACAGCATTGGGCAGGAGGTAGCAACTAAAATCATCCCAAAGAAAAAGAAATACAAGTTATCAAAATGGCTGTCTGAGGAAGCTTTTCAAATAGCTCAGAAAAGAATCGAAGTGAGAAAGGGAAAGTTACACTCAATTGAATGCAGACTCCCAATGAATGGCTAGAAAAGATAAGAAGGCCTTCCTAATGAACAACACAAAGAAAGAGAGAGAAATAGTAGAATGGGAAAGACTAGATATCTCCTGAAGAATATTGGGGATATGAAGTGAATGTTTCATGCAAAGATGGGCATGATAAAGGGCACATATGGCAGGGACCTTACAGAGGCAGAAGAGATAAGAAGAGGTGGCAAAATTACACAGAAGAACTATTCAAGAAAGAGCTTAATGTCCCTGATCACCACAATGGGGTGGTTGCTGACATTGATCCAGACATCTTGGTGTGTAGGCAAATGGGCCTTGGGAAGTCTGAGAAAAATCAAAGCTATTGAATGAGAACATTTTCCAGCTCAGGTATTAAAAATGCAAAAAGTTGATATACTTAAAGTGCTACAAAAATATGCCAGCAAATTTGGAAAACTGAACAGTGGCCACAGTATTGGAAAAGATCGGTTTAAATTCCAATTCCAAAGAAGGACAATGTCAAAGAATGTTCAAACCACCGCTACATTGCACTCATTTCACATGCTAGCAAAGTTATGCTCAAAATCCTACTAGCTAGGCTCCAGCAGTTTGCGGACAAGGAATTACCAGAAGTAGAAGGAGGCTTTCGAGGAGGCAGAGGAATAAGAGATCACATTGCCAACATCTGCTGAATTCTGGAGAATGCTAGGGAGTTCCAGTAAAACATCTACTTCCACTTGATTGACTACGCTGAGGCCTTTGTTTGTGTGGATCACAACAAATGGTGGCAGGTTCTTAAAGTAAAGGGAGTACCAGAAGATCCAATTTTTTTCTTGATAAACCTCTCTGTGGGTCACTAAACAACAGTTAGATCTGGACATGGAACTACTGATTGGTTCAAAATTGGGAAAGGATAGTCGTGAGACCAGAGCACTCTTCCTAATTACTCTCACAGGTACAGGCTATAAAGGTTTAAAGCCTTTTCATCTATACAACTTCAGAGATATGTAGGCAATGAATAATACAGGAGCCGTTAATGGCAGTCCTAAGCAACACAGCCCCCCCCGCCCACCTTTCTGGCCCATCTCAGATTTATGATGCACTTTTCACCTGACTTGATCACACCTCC
>NW_025336218.1:30190-34215 GCF_004798865.1 Varanus komodoensis | reverse complement strand
ATTCTCCATGGCAACGGACTGTCCCACAGCCTGCATAGCTGTGTTATATTGTTGAAGAATGCAGCTCCGCTGAGGCTGGAGAAAAACTTCATCAAAGGGAGGTGGCCGGTGGGGTGGGGGTTGATTTGTGCCATGGGCACCAATTAGAAATCTTGCTTTAAAGCCAGATTCTCACTGGGAGCTTCTTGCCCTCTTATGGGTGCTAATAACTCCTCTGTGTCATTTGGCATGACAGGAGTACATGAGGGCTGTATAGTGTCCCCCTGCCTATTCAGCTTCCCCATGAAAGACATCTTGAGAAAGGCCTGGCTAGATCAATCACAAGTCGTCATCAAGATTGCTGGGAGAAATATCAACAACCTCAAATATGCATACAAAAACATTCTAATGGCAGAAAATGAGGAGGAACTAAGGAGTGAAGGACACTTTGATGAGTGTCAAAGAGAAGAGTGAAAAAGTTGGCTTGAAAATCAACATTAAGAAAACTAAGATCATGGAATCTGGTCCTTTCACTTCCTGGGAAACAGATGGGGAGGCAATGGAGGTAATGCCAGATCTTCCTTTCTTGGGCTCCAAGATCACTGCAAACAAGAAATTAAAAGACTCCTTGGGAGGGAAAAGCTCCTTGGGCAGAAAGCTATGACAAATTTAGAGAGCATTCTGAAAAGCCACAACATCACTCTGCCTACAAAATTTTATAGTCAAACCTATGGTTTCCCCAATTGCAATGAATCGCAGTCAAAGCTGGAACATAAGGAAGGCTGAGTGCTGAAGAATTGAGGCCTTTGAATTGTGGTGCTGGAGAACACTACTGAGAGTCCCTTGGACTGCAAAGTGATCAAAGCAGTCAGAGGAGATCAACCCTGACTGCTCTACAGAAGGCCAGATACTGGAGATGAAACACAAATACGTTGGCCACCTAATGAGAAGTTACAATTGAGTGGAGTTCCCTGATGCTGGTAACGATTGATGGGAAATGGCGAATGGGGTGGCAGAGAATGAGGTGGCTAAACGGAGGCCCTGGGGCAGTTGATGTAGGCATGGGTGGACTCAAGGGTATGGTGAAGGACAGGAGAACCCTGAGGAATGTTGTCCATTGGAGTCACAATGGCTCAGGCACAAGTTTTCAACTAAGAGAACCACCAAAACCAAATAAATAAAATAATAAAAAAATAAAACAAACCTCCCTGTTGGACTGAAGGAATGCTCTGTCCAGAGCAAAGCTTTGGGCAGAGTGTCCCATGCTATTGTGATTAGCAAACTAGCTCCAGGCAGGATTGATACAAGAGCTCTCGGCTGGATCGACAGCTGCAGAACTGAATTCAACGTGTGCTCAAAGACAACTTCTCAGATCAAGAGGATGTAAGAATTTGTATTGCAGGGTTGAGTCCCAGGTACAGTCCTCTTCAATATTTGTATTGATGATTTGAATGTGGAAGGGCAGGGTTCGCTGATTAGATTTGCAGATGAAAGAATGTGAGCATGCTAGGTAGATAATATTTGATTGAAAAAAGGTATGTTCACCGGATCTCAGAAGGAGAAACAGAAAAGTATTTTGGGGAGGACAGCGATTCTTATGTGTAGATAAGAAACAAAGCTATGTTAGGGGAGATTGAATGAAATTGACATATTTAGCCTGGAGATGAAAATCCTGAGGAGAATTACACTAGCCCTCTTCATGTTCTTGAAAGGTTGCCACAAAGAGCAAGGCAATGACCTTTGCTTCATCATCCCAGAGTGCAGAACATAGAAAAATGTGCTCAAGTGCTAGAAAGTCAGATTCCAGAAGAATCTCAGGGAGAACGTCCTGATTTTCTTGTCAGTATACAATGGAAACATGAGATAGAGGCTTTCTGTTCTGTCCCACAGTTTAGATATTCCAGATGCTACTTGATGGTCATCTGAGAGGGATGCTTTAGCTTGGAGACCTGCCCTGAAGAAGGCATTGGTCCTAAGCACCTTCTTGACCCATTTCTAATCTCCTTTTCTTGCAGTCCTTTTAGCCTCTTCAGAAACAAATCCTAATTAATACAATGAACTTGCAGGTCAGGTTGTGAAGAACTGTGTGATCTGCAGCAGAAATGACCATGTGCTGTTTCTAAGGATTCCTGAATTATTCCCCATAGAGAAAATGGCCTCCATTTCCCTCCAATGAGGATGCTTCTAGCCTCTCTTTGGGAATACCAAAAGTTGATCATGGGCATCTTGACGGAAATCATAATTTTGTCCATAGTATGAGTCCTACCCAGCCCCATTTATCGGAATTCAGCTTTTTGGGAAAAAATATGGTATGAAACATGTCTGGTCACATGCAGTTTCTTTCTCTCTTGTTCCAGCTCCATCCGTTCCTGAGAGACTCCCAGTCTCACAATTATTCTCTTGACGGAGTGTATTTGGATGAGAACGGAGAGTTGGCAGTCAACTTGGACATTGTGAATTGGGTGAAGTTTCCCAATGACTCTTTTGTAATAGTGAAAGTTGGGAGTCTGGAAAGATGGGGGTTGCCTAGCCCCAAGTTCACCATTCACCGAGATCCCATTGCGTGGCCCAGATGGCAGGATCAGGTGAAGGAAACCTTCCTTTTCATTTCAGTGTTTTATTTGCTCATCCTTTAAGTAAGATTCTGACTAAAGGGAAGTCCAGTAATTTATTAAATAAATAAGCATGAGATGTAACAGGCTTAGTGAATAAAGGTGATGTATCTGATTCAGAGGGAATGTTGAGCTGCTTCAGGTTCAAAGGGTGAGGATCAGACATAGAATTTGGTATATAATATAATCAGACATTTGCAGCTTCCCAATCAATCTTACTTTATGTTCCCATGTATACACATATACATATACATACATACATACATACATACATGCATATATATGGCAGGAAAGGGAAAGAATTCAGCATGCAGTAAGACTCAAAGACCTGGTTTCAGTTACACTCAAAGTTGTGAGAAGCCATGTTGAGATGAATTGCTGAGGGAATGGTACTTTGTGGAGAGATGCAACATACTGTCCATCCTGTGACCTTGAAATATTGTTGGGGTGTTCCCCTACTTCATGATTACTTTGTAGGTTTTGCACCCACCTCCGACACATCTCAGTCAAATATCTGCACTTCAGAGATATTTGTGCCACTTCAGAAACTGAGCTGACACTGATCGAAAGCTGTACCAAAATTTGCAGGGTAACTTGCAAAATGAAAAAAAAAATGAATCTCTCTCCAGTTTTGGCTGGAGTATGAACTGCTCTACCAAGGTTCTTGATTTTCCTGACAAAGTGAAATGATCGCTGATGAAAGTGAACAAAGAAAGTGAAAAAGCTTGATTGCAGGGGAACTTTAGGAGAAAAGTAATAACATGAGCTCAGAAGAATTAAGCAACTTGAAAGTGAACTCTGAGCAGGCAGAACGTGTTAAAGGTATTTTAAAATTTATTAAAAAGAAGAAAAACACTGGAGTTCTGCACTGAGCAAGGATTGGAACTGAGGGACTCCTAGGCCCCTTTCAACTTCATGATTCTATGATTCAGTTGTGCTCAGCCCCTGTCCTAGTCCACTAAATGAATAAATAAGCATGAGATGTAACAGGCATTGCAAATACCGGTGATACATCTACTTCAGAGGGAATGAGGGGCTGAGGCAGCTTCACAGGGTGGGGTTCTGCTCTTTAATCTACAGAAAAACTGGAGGTCCTCTCCTCCCTGTCCATTCCAATTCTTTCTCCCCAGTCCACAGCTACATCATCTCATTCATGTGTCTCTTGATGGTTCTTCTCTCTCGCCCAGCCCCTGCCCCAGTCCAAGTGTGTGGAGAGCTGCCTTCCGGGATTCTTCAAGGTGGCTCGGGATGGACAGCCAGTTTGCTGCTATGACTGCTCTCCCTGTGCGGAAGGGACCATCTCCACTCATGAAGGTGGGTGAGTACAAAGGAAAAGCAGTGCCTCGGAGGAGGGCAAGGATCTGACCACGGTATGTGGCATACTTGGGGTTGCTAAACCAGACTGCAAAGAATTTAGGATGGCATGGTTTTTTT
>NW_025336218.1:27196-28989 GCF_004798865.1 Varanus komodoensis | reverse complement strand
GAGACATCTAGTCTAACCCCAATCTCCAGCTTGCTCTGCACATCTATATCCAAACGTGGTTGTCCAATATTCCTAGAACATCCCACCACACCCCCTCCAGTGGAATTCCATTCCATACAGTATAGGTTCTAACTATCAGGAAGTGCTTCTGGACATCCAACCTGAGCTCCAGCTTCATGAACCTTGACACATTGCACCACATGCTTTCCTCAACAATACGGGGGAATGGGTCACAACCTTTTAGCATGTGGCGTCTCCCAGAATATGTGTCACAAACAAGCTGACCTATTTGTAAGGTTCTCCTGAGAAAGACACATGGTTCTTTGTTATTAGAAACAGAAAAGTAGACCAAAGTGCTGCTGTGACCATCTCTCAGCATCTTTTTTGTGTCCTTCTCAATCCACGTGTCACCTGGGAAAGTCAAGGGGGAGGCTTACCAAGTGACTGGTGCTTACTGCTTAGTTTTTCCATAAGGTTTCTCCCTGGTCAACTGATGGAGGGATGGTGGCCTCCCTTGAGTAGGCAGGGCTGTTGGTACTGGAAATGTCCCTTCAAGCTGAGCTCATGGCAGAAGATGGGCTGACTGGTGGCTGGGGAGGAAGAGGTTAATGCCTGGGTCCACATCTTGAGGCCTGGAAACAGAATCCAGATTGATCTAGCTGTTACTTTGGTGGACTGGATGTTGGTGCTTATCCATCCTCAACATCTTGAGAGCCTGGGAGTTAGGCTGGATGAGTCCTGCATGCATCACATACAGATGCTCACCTGAATCTCTAGGGGTGACTCAAAGGTGGGAGTTTGAGTTGTGGTTGCAGTTGAGATTTGGGCAATCCCAGTAGACAGTTTCAACTTAACTCCGTTTCCCGGCATTGTAGCATGATTACAATGAGCTTGATATCAAAAGGCTTGGTACTTTACCTACTAGAAATAATAGTAATACCACAAAAGTATAATGAATAAAAAGTAGAGAACAGAGACAGAATGGAGGTCAAGGTCCAGTTTCACTTGATCTTCACAGATGCAGAACATTGCCTGAAGTGTCCAGAAGATCAGCATCCAAATGTGGCCAGGGATCAGTGCATCCCCAAAGACATCACCTTCCTGTCCTACGCAGAATCTTTGGGGACCTCCCTCACGTGCTTGGCCCTACTCTTCTCCATAGTCACAGGAAACATACTGGGAATCTTCAGGAAATTCCAAGACACTCCAGTAGTCAAGGCCAACAACCGAGACCTCTCTTATGTTCTTCTTCTGTCCCTCCAGCTTTGCTTTGCATGCTTTTTCCTCTTCATTGGCCAGCCAAGAAGCATGACCTGCCTCCTCCAACAAACAGCCTTCAGCATCATCTTCTCAGTGGCCATCTCTTCCCTCCTGGCCAAAACAGTCACTGTGGTGCTGGCCTTCCTGGCCACCAAGCCAGGCAATAGGGCCAGGAACTGGTTGGGCAAGAGTTTAGCCAACTCCATTGTCATCTCCTGTTCCAGTGTCCAAGTTGTCCTCACCACCATCTGGCTGGGCACCTCTCCCCCTTTCCCTGACTCTGACATGCACTCCCAGGCAGGGCAGATCATCCTGCAGTGCAACGAAGGCTCTGTGGCCATGTTCTACACTACCCTTGGATACATGGGCTTCCTGGCTGCCATCTGTTTTACTGTGGCCTTCCTGGCCAGGAAGCTTCCTGGGGCCTTCAACGAGGCCAAGCTGATCACCTTCAGCATGCTGGTCTTCTGCAGCATCTGGATGACCTTTGTTCCCACCTACCTGAGCACCAAGGGCAAGTACATGGTGGCCGT
>NW_025336218.1:21878-25486 GCF_004798865.1 Varanus komodoensis | reverse complement strand
AATACATGATCAAGGGAATGCTGATAGACATTGTTTCCATGGACTTCCCCATGGATTTTGGCTTGTGACTTCCCCACCAAATTCTCCTGAGAAAAATTAGGAGCCATGGGATAAAAGGGACGAGGTCCTATTACACTTCAGAAGGTTACAGAACAGAAAGGAGAAAAGTTGCAATTAAGAACCTACCATGAGGACAGTCTATGTAGATGCAGAATGGAAGATAAAGTAAAGAGCGGCAGAGGAAACACCATCCCTTTCCTATATGCAGACTATATGCCACTACACTGGCAGAATGTGACAGTCTGATAAAGTGATTTCTGAAAAAAGTGGAGGAAGTACATGCAATGTCAGCTAGATATGCAAACACAAAAAATAATCACTGCGAAACAATTGCATGACTGTCCTGTCAACAATGGAGAGATTGAAAGGGAGTCTGCAGGCAAGAGAAACTGTCAATTCAAAGGCATACAGCAGTTAAGAAAACTGAAGGAGGGAGAGGCATGAAAGGTCAGCATGGAAGGAACTGGAAAGATAATCAAATTGAAGAATGTTCAGTGACCTCTCTTCCCCTATTCAAGTGCCACCAGTAAAAGGATCGAGTTGCAGATCAGACAGTAGGTGGCCTGCCCAAAGAAGGGATCCTTCCAGATGCCACATCAAGTTCTGCGCTGTGACCTATGGTGTGATGGTCAAGTCACAACTCCACAGAGACTCCCATTTCACAGGCTACATGGTCTTTTTCTTCTGGATCTACGTCCGGATGACCATGGGGTAACCACCAAGAGTTGTGACCAGGTTCATTCTGCTCCCAGTCATTTGGGTGGACTTGCCCTTTCACCATCTCAATGGGGCTGCCCCAGTGTTTGCCTTCCCAGTGACTCTGAGCTGAGGGGGTGCTTTCATGCTCTTTCCAGTCTTGCCTATTGCCACACTTCCCTCTGACCTTCAGCACATCAAGGAATGAACCCAGAGGGGCAAGGAACTGATGGTAGGGGTGGTCCTGGTGCAACTTCTGAAGGTGTCCATTATATTCCTGATGGACAGCGTTATGGTGGGGAGAAGTCCCTTTGCAAAAATGTGCCCTGACTTGTGGGAGTATCAATTCAAAGTTCAGTCTTGTGGAAGTAACCTCGTGCATGCTGGGATGGAAGTAAGAGGACGGAAAACTCCTGGGCAGTCCCAGGGAGTAATAGGCCTTGTTCCTATCTAAACATGCCTCAGGTTGCACCTTGGGAGATGCCTTTGCCTCTCCTCACACACTGGGATGCTTCTTAGCTTAGCCACAGTCCTTCAGGTAGTTCACGGATATTTCTAAGGCTCCCAGGTATCAAAGGGTGACTACTGAGAATCAAAGCAGCTTCCACGAGCACTTCACCACCACCACCTTCAGATCCCAGTCTGAGGTGCACTGTCCTCTGAAG
Organism: Varanus komodoensis; assembly: GCF_004798865.1. Lineage (NCBI taxonomy): Eukaryota > Metazoa > Chordata > Lepidosauria > Squamata > Varanidae > Varanus > Varanus komodoensis. The sequence goes on along the minus strand of NW_025336218.1, from coordinate 24,065 downwards.
TGTTTTGCTGTGGAGCAGAGACCGTCTCAATTTTGATTGTCAAAGGAACATCAAAGACAGAAGATGGATAGGAATATGAAATAGGAGATGGATCTACTCTGGAACTGCAGCTGTAGCCTTCAGCTTGCAAGATCGGAGGTGCTGAGGAAGGCAGGACATCTTGGAGGACTTTGGTTCATTCAAAGGGTCACCATAATTTTCAGATGAGTTGTTGGCATGTAACAACATTCCTCTCACCCACAGAAACTTCTGCCATACTTTATTTCTCACTATTTGAAAACCTGATACCTGCAAACCTCCCAGAAAGGCCTGTGGGCTTTGCGGCAGTATAAAAATGTGATTAATGAATAAAATAAATAATACACTTCTTTTGGTTCTTTCTTTCCCATTGTGCCCAACATGTGGGCTGTTCTTGAAGACTGTGTGGAGGGGACTCTTGCAGCTCTTTTCACTGCAGGTACCAACTCTCCACAAATCCAGTCCCTAATCAGACCCTGGAGGATCATTAATGATGGGAATTTCTTTCAAGGCAGTTATTACCTGCCTCCAACGTTCCTTGGCAAGATGGGGATGCCTTCAAAGCTGAGCAAAAGCCCTTGAGCAATGGCAGCTCCAACATCAACCTATTCCTGAAGGAAACAGACAACCTGGGACATCTCTACTACCACCTGAGTGGTATTCCACTTGAACTCATATATACACATTCTAAGGAATCATTGAGAAAACTTATTTTCACTGGTTCTCTGAAGGTGCTGTTTTGAACTGCCCTGCATGCCTTTCCTTAGTTCTCTCCACATTATTGGAAATGTAGCAAGTTAGAGGGAGAAGCAGGAGGGGGATCTTCAGGGTTGCTCTCTACTCAGCCTGAGTTCTAGGCCAGGCACCACTTTTGGTCATAGCTCCAGCATTTGGGGCCTCTTCTCCCTGCAGCTGCCCTTTCAACTTACATCAGAAATCAGGGTTTTTGCTGCAAACATTAGAAACCTGCCTGCATCACAAAGGTTTGTCCAAGATGGTAAAACATTAATTCACAAGTAATAACCACAGATATCATGTGTAAGAGAAATCAGACTGCACTTACATTTAGCACAAACAGAATGCAATGCATGAATTCATACAAAATTCTTTTAGTTCTTCGGAAAAGGTTCCTTCATTTTGCAGTGAAACACAGCCCAGGAAGAAGTGGGGGAGAAGGGGAACTGAACTCAGATAAGCTGTTCTGGGGAGTCAGAAAAAGGAACAGGATTGAAGGCACAAAATCTTCTTTGAAGGACTGTCCAGGGCACGTGGCTCAGTGGAAGTGTCTACCGTTGCTGTAAACCTCCCAGAGATGTTCTGCTGTGGGGCAGTATAGAAATGGAATTGATGAATGACTGGAGTGGCACCCAGATGCTATTCTGGGGCACATGGGGCTAGTGGTCTCCAGTAAGGGCTTATGGGCATGGTAGGCACAATTCTTCCCAACAGGCCACCAAATGCATCCTGTGAAAGGCCAGAATGCAAGAAGCAGCTTTGAAAATGACCCTAGGGGAGGGCCAAACAAAGGTGGGAAGCATGGAGGTGCAGCACTTCTCGATGCTGCTGCACAAACCTGCAGCAGCACATGGTGGAACAGGATTGCTGAGCAGCTCCCCAGGCCGGATCCCCTCCGAAGACCCCTCTCTGCACTGCCGCCTCATCCACACCTGGATCACCTTGGCTGGGCTGTCTAACGAATACGTGCAAATGCTGATTCCCCCCCCCCCAACCTGTTATGCTCAATCTTCATAATTGCCTTTTTTTTCTTTTCCTCCTTTCTAATGGAAACATAGCAAGAAAGAGGAAATGGCAGGAGAGGGACCCACCAAGTTGCAACCCGACTCAGTCTGAGCTCTGCCCACAGCTCCAGCATCCTGGAGACAGATAATCACCGCACCTGCCTTGTTTCAAGCTCCTGAAATTTGCTGCTGCTTCTGCCCCATCCCCGTCCCCTGCCCCTTTTGTTGCAAAAAAACATGGCACACAGGAATTCCCCACATTACTTGACCCTACTTTGCCTCTGTAGAAAATCTTTGCAATAAGGTCACAGGTCCAAGCTTCCTCTCCAGGTTATCTCTTTCTATCTCACAGTTACAAAGTCCAGGTCATTCTGACCTAAGATCTTTTCTTTCTTTTCATTCCTAAGTGTGGAAATTTCTCAAAGGAAAT
>NW_025336218.1:16050-21766 GCF_004798865.1 Varanus komodoensis | reverse complement strand
ACTGTGCTGGAGCAACATTGTGAAAGAAACTTCTCCCATTCCTGGAGAGCGAAGAGAACCAAAGGAGTCCCTTGACCCTGATTTCCTCAAAGGGGCCACATCAGAGAGTTCTCAGAATTGTGCCTTTCCTGTGCATGGGTCTGAGGGTGTTCAAGAAGCCACACAGAGGCTTCAGCCACATGTCTGTATAATTATGGAAATCATAATGCATTACTGGTGATGCCAGGGGAGGAATAGCAAGTGTGAGTTACAGCATGTCACCCCTTGAAGGCCAGTTACAGAGCATACGAGCGACGGAGTGCCTTGATCCTGGTTATCCTGAAGGGGTCAAATCAGAGAATTCTCAGAAGCGTGCACTTCCTCAGTTAGGTCTTCCACATAGGACTGATGAAAGTGCTCAGGAAGTCTTAGAGGCACTCCATCAAGGTAATTACGGAAATCATAACACATTACTGGTCTTCTTGCTAAACCTTATGGGATCCAGTCCCCCAAAGACTATTCTGAACTCACTGTTGCGAAGATGAGATTGAAAAGGAGGCGGAGGTGCAGATAGCATCCACATGCAAAGGAAGGCTTGTCATCACTGGCTGTCCTGCTTGGAGGCTGGGAGAGGGTGAGGGCAGGAGAGGAGCCCTCTGCACAGGGCACTTATTGTCATCAGCTGAAGCCTTGGCTGACTGGGCTCAAACGCTGCTTGGAAAGAAGATTCTGTCTTCTAATTATTCCTCCAATTGATTGAAAGGGTAGAATGGAGGCCATTTCAAGTGCTTGCCAGATTATGTTCTTCTTTCTGCTGCTGCTGCTGCAGCTCCCAGAGTTCTCCTGTAGGATTCAGGAGGCCAAATGTCCCTGGAAATGGGAGCGAAAGGAAATGCAGCCAAGTAATTGTTACCGACCTGGAGACTATGTCTTTAGTGCCAGCATCTCTGCAACAGATATCTATTTAAGCCCACACACTTTCAATACACCTGCCTCTAATGTACACCATCAGTAAGTCATTGACCTCATTCACATGATAAAGCAAAGAGCCAAAGGCAACTGGACAGCGCAGCTCGCAGTGGCATGAACAGCCAAGGCAAATTCTTCTAGGCAGGTTTTTTCCCATGGATACTCACCAGTGAAATCATGGGCAGAAAAGCCCAGGAGAGAGTCCAGGGCAATGGGAGGGCACTGGGACTAAAAGGTGCCTCACCTTTGCTGCCTCCATACACTTCAGCCTTCCCTTTCTACTTCAGTATGAATGGATGTAGAGGCTGTGTTCCTGTCTGTTGTGTACATATTTGCTTCAGAAGTCTTCTACTGGGGAATGGATCTGGAGTCAGACTGGAATTAGGCCTGCCCACCTACTGGAATACCAACAGCAGTTCTGCAAGAATTGCCAATTGGTCTTTTCCTCTGGGTTGGGACCAGAGCTTGTTTAAGCCTGAGAAGCAAGATGCAGACTCAGAAGGCAAGAGCTGAAGGTTGCAGAAAATGGAATGGCAGGGTGATCCATCCACTTTTCTTTATTTCAGGATGGGGTCCACATATTACTGGAAGATCCTCTCCTTCCTGTTTGCCATCCAGGAGGTCAACCAGAATCCTAGCCTCTTGCCCAACATCACCCTGGGGTACAACATCTATGACAGTGTTAATGATGCTAGACTGACATCAGATGCAGCTATAGACCTGCTTTCAACCACTCAGGCCAATATTCCCAACTACAAGTGTGGCAAGCAAAATCATCTGCTGGCTGTTCTGGAAGCATCTGACTCAGACAACTCCATGCAGCTTTCCAACGTCTTACGCATCTACAAAATTCCACAGGTAGGGGATCGGGGGGAACAATCATTTGTGTCTTCTAGAGAATTCAAAAGATTCTCCAAATGCTTTGCTTGGATGATATCTATCCAAGGACAATAGATAGTCCTAATCAATTCTTGGATGAAAATGGTTAAAACCTCTCAGCCCCACAGCAGTGATCTATTTGATATTCCTAGGACCATCCTTTCTATCTTGAGTAAATGTTTCTGAATTTCAGGGACAATCATGTCACGGACATCAAGGAGTGATCACTTCTCTTTTCTATGCATAGAATCCAGAAGGGCAAGGGGGACTCTGAGGCCCCAGGAAGGGGGAGATGCTATAATTGATGTTTCATGCAAACAATTCAACATTAAGTAGCTTATTCTCATGAAATGAGGAAAACTGATTTGGTGCTAAAATGAAACAGTCCATCAGTCTCAACCTTTCTTTCCCAGGTCACTTATGCTTTCACTTCTCAGATTTTGAGTGATAAAAGCCAGTCCCTTTCCTTCTACAGGATGGTCCCTGAAGAAGGCATTCAGTACCCAGGGATTGTCAGACTGCTGCTGCATTTCAGGTGGAGGATGGTTGGTCTCTTTTCTGTGGACACTGAGAATGGAGACACGTTCATGAGAACCTTGAAAGCGGAGCTCCTCAGGAATGGCATTTGTGTTATTCTTTCACACAGCATCTCACAGCTGAAATCAGGTGCTATACAAATCAGGCTGACATCCCTGGAGAAGCTGGTAGATATCAACGTTTTCATTTATTTTGCAGAAATCTATTCGTTGTTCTATCCAATACTCCTTGTAAAAAGAGCCTTTGAAATGTTTATGAAACCTGTTAATGGGAAAATCTGGATCACTACCACTTTGTGGGACTTTGCCTTCAATCTGATGTATACTGAAATAAGTATGGAGCATATCTATGCCTATTTTTCTTTCCTTCCACAAGCAAGTAAAAGCATGATCTATGATGGGTTTAAATATTTGTATATCTCTATGGAGGAATTTGTTAAGAGTGCATTCATATGTTCCTATTCAAAGCACGTACTGTCAGTAAAGGAGTGGAGAAGATGTAGAGAGAAGGGGAAAGTGGTGGGCTTGCCCAATGTGGACAAGGAGAGAACACTGTCTCTGGACAGCTTCTTCGCTTACAGCACTGTCCATGCTTTGGCCCGTGCCTTGGATGCAGCTGTTTTCTCCAGATCCAGGAGGAAGGACATGGAAGATGGAGGCAGTGGGGAGGTGCAATGGCTTCATCCTTGGCAGGTATTCCCTTCTCTTCTTAGATATTGAATTTAGAATGTGAGAACCTGAGTTAAGATTTTCCATGTGGCAGCCGGAAGAGTCTCTGTGTTGGGCCCTCTTTATGCCCCTTCTTCCAAGTTCCTGGGGTGGCATTCATTGGATACTGACTTGTTTTTAGCCATCCTGAAGCAGAATATCAAAGGTTGGGGAGGATTGTATAGGTACTTGCTCAAATTCCTTTTTTTTAAAGAATTTTTTATTAAGATTTTAAACTAAAACTACACGTTTCAATCATCACACACATCAGATATACTGGGTCAGCACCCTACAAAATGCCTTTTAACATTCTATGATCATACTAAAATCCTTTTATAATAGCATGAAAACATCTTTAGATCAAAACCTAGTCCCGTTTCTCCATCCAAATAAAAAAGTAATTCCAAATTTGATAGAAGTCACTATCTTCCTTCTTCCTTCTTCTTTATTGGTGAAATCAATCCCATCTTTTTCTTACAAAGTCCTGTTTCTCTTGACCATTATTAAAGGGAAGCTTCTCCAGGTTGGGTGAAATTACAGCATCTTTTTTCGTTTTCAGTGATAGGTTTCACCTAAACATTTCTGAACAATTCAAAATCTATCCATTTTTCTAATGATGAATAACTTCCTCACTACCATGATTGCTAGTAACTTCAAACAGATCTATTTGACATCTCAAAGGGCATCCTAACTACTCTGCTTGGTAATAACTTGAAGCCAGTTTCTTTAAACTCACTTACTAATGTTTCATCTAACTTAAACTCCATTTAATCAAATATAGTTAACTCCATACAGTATCACATATAGACTTACCAACCCATATAAGTCATTCATTTTTTTAAATAGTAAGTTCTCCTATTTTCAATTTCAAATATAATCAAAAATATCCATTTAACAAAGTTTCATTAATCTAGATTTTAAAGTTTTCACCAACCATATTAAATTAGCCTTTCTGTATCTCATGTGAACATCCCTATTTGAGATGAAAAGAAGAACAAAAAGAAAGAAAGAGAAAAATCTCTACAGTTACAAATAACATCAAAAGCATCCATTTATCATCTCTAAAAACGGCTTAACAACTCTATTTGGTGATTATTAATACCCATAATGAATTCTCTTATTTTCAAATACAGATAAAATCAGAAACATCCACTTAACATCTTTAAAAGCACCACTGATTAATCTATTTGGTGATAACTAATACCTATAATATCTTTTAGCCGAAATTCCTTTAAACTAAATTACTAATGCTTCACCAAGGACAGTAGCTTAGCTTTTCTACATTACATACGAGCATACCAACCTCTATGCATCACCCCTTTTTGAAATAACAAAAAAGAAAGTTCTCTTATCTTCCCTTTGATTTATTTTTTACACCTCTACCAAACCTTTCTGTTTTCTTTACATTATAACGTCATAATATCTGTAATAGAATTTTCAAATGTAGCCACATGAACAAGCCTCACTTAAATAGTTAACTGTTTTCTCCTTCTCCAACATAGCAAGCAAATCCAATAACCTCATGCTAATTAGCTCCACAGATTGTGCCAACTTTTCTGCTCGTACAAAAAAACATGCCTGTGATAAATCATGTAATAAATCATGTCTGCCCGTTGCTTCTTTGTTTACATTAGAATGTTGTAGTGTCTGCAGTAGATCATGTGTCTTGGACTGTAGCCCAGCCATCTTCTCTTTTTCCAACATAACAAGCAAATCACATAGAGGCTTATTTATTCCTGATGTTTCCAAATATCCACCTGCTTGTTGTCTATTTACAAGCCCATCCCATAATAATTTACTTGCTATCTTCCCAGTTTCAAGCTGTTCTTCTACTTGCTGGATATTTTGCATATTCTGCTCAAGTACAAATCTCTGATTAATGTAAACATCTAGTTTATCAAAGCCAGCTTTTGGTTCAATCAACAAACAGTCAAGTTGCTTAATTAAAACAGTCTTCTGTTGCATTATTATCACCTGTTGGGATAGTTGCAAGGCTGTTAAAGAGGTCTGTATTGCCGAAAGTGTCTTCTGTGTTTCTTCAATTCCTTCTGTAATTGGCAGTGGTCCAAGAGTCCCAGGAACAGAAGAGCAAAGATGGCCGTTATTTCTTGGCAAAGGTCCAACACACAAGAAAGATACTTCTACAGTTCAATTAATCAGTAATTTGTTATTTTAATTCTTTGCCCTTGAAGAGATTAAAGAAAAGAAAGATCATTTCCTTACTTAGAAAGAGCTCTGTCTCTCTCTTCTCATGAAATTATGTCAATTAGCAAGAACTGCAGCTTTTTAAATGGGTATCATTGCAGAAAAAAGAAATTAAAGTAATTCCCAATAAATCTGATGCTAATAGCTAAAGTAGATTTAAAAAAAAAAAGTATGCCAAGGACTTGCAGAGAGCTATAAGCTCTCCTGTACCATCCGGCTGAGAAAAGCAGATTTTCTTCCAGTAAGTGCAGAATTGCCATTCCACAGCATCTGGGAGTTTTGCCAAGCAATCGAGCTTCACCCCTACAGGGCTTAGATTGAGCCCCCGCGGCCCACCACCGGACAGTTACCAGCGTGATAACAGAGGTTCATTAATCACGTCTGTCTCATACTGACGCCATACTTGAATCCAAATTCCTTGAGCTAATAATAAAGCATAA
>NW_025336218.1:13817-14942 GCF_004798865.1 Varanus komodoensis | reverse complement strand
CAGATACGTCCAGAGGAAAAGGCACAGGAAAGATGTTGTGAGCCAGGTAGTCCCTCCACATGGGAAAATGCTGACAGAGCACAAGGAAAATCTGAAGTTCATATTTCTTTCTTTGACTCAGTCTTGTCCCAAAAGGGCAAGAGGTATGTCCAGAGGAAGGGAAGGACAACCAGAAGGTGCATGACGGAAGCTCAAGTTTCATAGGCAAAGGGTCAGAGTTCCTCCACTCACAACAAAGGAGTCAGTCTCCATGGCCTGATGAACTTCATCCACAGCTTTAAAAAGAGCTGGCAAGAGGATTCTCAGAATCACTGTCTTACTATACTTGAGTCGTCATGGAGGATGGGAGAAGAGCTATATGGCTGGAGCAGGTCTAATGATGCCCTCACCTTGCCAAAAGGAAAGGGGAAGATCTCTTGGAACTACAGACCAGTCAGTCCAACCTCAGTCCCTGTGAAAATTCTTAAGTATGCTGTACAGCTGTTGCTCTAGTGACACCTTGAAAACATGAATATGAATTTTTCAGGAAGTAACTTCACTGGTAAATGAACTGAAATTTAATTGGGAATTGAAATTGGGTAACTTCACTGGTGGATGGTGGGTATGCGGTGGACATCCTTTATTTGGAGTGTGTCATGATAACATGATTAGCAAACTAGGTCCAAGCAGTTTAGATCCATAACTAGAAGCAGCATCTGCCAATAACTACAGAATCAAACTCAATGTGTTCTCATCAATGACACCTTATCAGATGGAGGAGAGGTAGTATGTGCTATATTGTATTTTTCAGTCCAGGGTCTGATGCTCTTCAGCATTTGTATTAATGAGTTATGTAATCATGATTCACGATTAATGCAGGGAATATGGGTCAAATTTGCAGATGATACCAAAAAAAAAAAAAAAAGAGGATAAGATAATACTCTGGAAGAAAGAAACAAAGTTAACAGGATCTCAGTAAGAGAAAAGGGAAAGCATTCATAGCAGCAGATCAAGGATGATGCATGGACTGGAAAGAAATTTGTGTGAGAGACTTAATGAACTGGGAATGTTTAGCCTGGAGTTGAGAAGACTGAGGGGGGATAGGATAGCACTCTTCCAATATGTGAAGGGTTGCCACAAAGAGCA
>NW_025336218.1:6955-11385 GCF_004798865.1 Varanus komodoensis | reverse complement strand
GGTCCCCAAAGATTCTTCATGGGAAAGGAAGGCGATGTCTTTGGGGATGCACTGATCCTGGGCCATATTTGGATGCTGATCTTCTGGACACTTCAAGCAATGTTCTGTATCTGTCAAGATCAAGTGAGACTGCACTTTCAACTCTTTTCCAGTCTCTGTTCTCTACTTTTTACCCATTATCCTTGTTGTGGTATTACTATTATTACAAGTAGGTAAAATACTCAGTCTTTTGATGTCAAGCTCAATGCAATTTTGCTAGAATACCGGGAAATAAAGTAAATTTGCAACTCTCTACTGGGATTGCCCAAATCTCAACCACAACTCCAATTCAAACTCCAACCTTTGTTTCACCCTTAGAGAGTCAGGTGAGCACCTGTATGTGATGCATGCAGGACTCATCCAGCATAAATCCCAGGCTCTCAAGATGTTGAAGATGGATGAGCACACACATCCAATCCACCAAAGTCACAGCTGGATCTATTTGAATACTGGTTCCAGTCTTTAAGCTTTGTGCCCTGGGCATTCCACTCCCCATAAGCCAGCCCATCTTCTGCCACAATCTGCTTGAAGGAACATTTCCAGTACCAGAAGCCCTGCCTACTCAAGGGAGGCAGCAATCCCTCCATCAGCTGAGCAGAGAGAAACCTTAGAGAAAAGCTAAGGAATAGGCACCAGTCACTTTTTAAGCCATCCCCTTGACTTTCTCAGGTGACACGTGGATGGAGAAGGACACAAAAAAGATCCTTGGTGATGGTCACAGTCAGCCCTTTGCTGTCCTTTTCTGCTTAGGATAACCTTAAAGATAAGTCAGCTCATTTATTGTGGAGGCAAAAAAAAAATGGACTGACTAAACCCCACCACTACAGGGGAGGGAATGCTTTCTGGAAAGATGGAGGATGAAGGAGGAATGCAGGGATTAAGGTGGGAAGGGAAGCCTAGCCAGTGAAAGGAAAATACACCTGCAGTGCACTGAAGCCCAAGGGGAACCTGGCTTCGAGTGAACGAGGCATTCTGGAAAGCGGAGAACACCACACAGGACTTGGGCAGAATTGCTCCCTGGATAAAGCTTTTCTTCTCTGATAGTGCAGAAACAATCATGCCATCCGGAATTCTTTGCAGGATGGTTTAGTACCCCCAAAGACCCCTCATTTGCTGGACGAATCTCCTACCTGACTCACTGGAGAAAACACTAATGTCGGGAACAACTGGCAGAAAAAGAAGAAGGGGACAGCAGAGAAAGAGATCACTAAATGCAATCTCTGGGGCAGTGGGTGTGAGCTTGTGCACTCTGGGGGTAGTAGGGGGACAGGAAGACTTTGAACTGGGAAGAAAGAGTTGGAATAGATAGGGAGGAAAGGACCTCCAGGGTTTGTTTGTTTGTTTGTTTATTTATTTATTTATTTATTTATTTATTTATTTATTATTTAGAAAATTTCTATGCTGCCCCATTCACTGAAGCCTCAGGGCGGCTCACAAAACATCAATTAAAATATAATACACTAAAAATATAAAACGAATTGACAATATAAAATAAGTCGCCCTGGCCAAAGAATAAAATAAGCAAATAATATTAGCAATTAAAATGACGTTTGAATAAAAAGGTCTTCGCCTGGTGCCAAAAAACAAATAACAATGTCACAGATAAGGTTATGTTAGATTCAACAACATAACCTTATCTGTGAAGCTGACACAGCCCATCATTCCCTCTGAAGTAGATTTATTACCTCTATTTGCTATGTCTGTTACCTCTCACGTGTATTTATTCATTTACAGGACTGGGGCAGGGGCTGAATACAAGGGAATCATAGAATCATAGAGTAGAAAGGGGCCTAGGAATTAATCAAGTCCAATCTCTGCTCAGTGCACAACTCAAGTCTTTTTGTACTTTTTTTTTCTAAAATTTTTATACTTTTGATAATTTTCTTCTACTCGTTCACTTAAAAGTTGTTTAATTCTTCTGTAGGAATGTTATTTCTTTTCTCCTAATGTTCCCCTGCAATCATGTCTTTTTCACTTTCTTCGTACACTTTCAACAGCAATCATTTCAATTTGTCAGCAAAATCAAGAGCTTTAGAACAGCATTTCATAATCAAGCCAATGGACAGAGTGACCTCCTGAAATTCCTCGGAGTCACCACATTCATATCTAGTGCATATACAATTGCATTAGATTTGAGTTTCCCTTTCTTTTGTTGAACTCTTTTGAAGTAGCCTCCTCTTTTTCCTCTTTTGTTCTTCCCTTTCTTTGAATTGAAATTGCAATAGCTCTTTTTGTTTCTTTGTGTGAGTCATTAAAAATTAGAATTTGACCCTCTTTGCCTTTCCTTCTCACTGCCCATGGCAGTTTTGCGTGTTTCTTTTGTCATCTTTCTACGCCGTTTGTTCCTTGTTGCTACTAATTTTTTTTTATTATTCTTTCTTAACAATATATCTGATTGTAATCCATGATTCTTCTGACTTACACAGAATTGAGTTTAGTAACACAAATCTGCTCTTAATGTGACTTTGAAAATCCTTGGGAATGTTCTTGCAGGTGTATTTTTGAAACATAGAAAGAGAAAAACAGAGCAAGTCAGATGGGGCCTCCTGGGCCATCTAGTCTGACACCTGGAAGTGGCCTGAATATCTCTTAAGTGCAGACCTTTGAAAGATGTGTCTGAGGCAGGCTCATAACCTACAAAATAATCATCAAGTAGCGGAATACCCCAATAGAATTTCAAGGTTGAGGGAAAAAAGTATTTTGCATCACTCCAGAAAGTATCATTCTCTGGGCAATTCATCTCAACATGACTTTTCACAACATTGAGTGTTACCAAAAATGTCTTTGTGTCTTACTGCATGCCAAAATCAGTTTCTTGCAGTGTGTGTGTGTGTGTGTGTGTGTGTGTGTGAACATAAAGTAAGATTGATGAGGAAGCTGCCCATTGAAAGGTTGAGGCAGGGAAGACCTGAAGGACTTCAGCAGATTATACGCCTGATCCCTACCATGTAAACCTGAAGCAGATCAACATTCCCTCTGAATCAGATGAATCACTGTTATTCACTAAGCTGTTGCATCTCATGCTTCTTTATTTAATGTATTCCGGGACTTCCCTTTATCCTGAATGTTACTTAAAAGATGGGCAATTAAAACACTGGAATGAAAAGGATGGTTTGCTTCACCTGATCTTGCCATCTGGGCCACACAATGGGTCCTCAGTGAATGGTGAACTTGGGGCTAGGAAACCCCTATCTTTCCAACCCCTAGAATTCCAACTTTCACTGTTACAACAGTGTCATTGGGAAACTTATTATTATTATTATTATTAAAACATTTTTATGCTGCCCCATTTGCCAAAGCCTCGGGGCGGCTTACAACAATAAATTAAAACATCATACATAACATTTTAAAATGTATACATTAAAATAAAATACAAATATACAATATAAAATATACAATATACAATATAAAAAAGGTTGATTGCCAACTGTCCATTCTCATCCAAATACACCCTGTCAATGGAATGATTGTGGAACTGAGGATCTCTCAGGAAAGGGTGGAGCTGGAACAAGAAAGAAAGAAACAGCATGTGACCAGACATATTTCATACCATAATTTTTGGAAAAGCTAGATCCAGTTAAATGTGGCCTACGAGGACTCATATTATGTACAATATTCACATTTACTTCTGAATGCCCATGGCCAAATTTGGGAATTTCTAAAGGAAAACTAGAGGAATCCTCATTTATGGGAAATGGAGGCCATTTTCTCTGAGGGAAATAATTCAGGAATCCTTAGAATCAGCTCATGGTCAATTCTGCTGCAGATCTCAAAGTTTTTCAAAATTGACCTGCAAGTTCATTTTATTTATTTTTTAAAGTAAATTTTATTATTATTTTCTACAAACTAAGAAAAAGAAACTGAACAAAATCAATCATTAGAAACATCAGACCTACTGGTTCAGCCCCCACCCTCTTTTTTAAGCAATCCGTAAATATATTCAAATCTACGCTTTGTCCCATTTCTCTAGCCAAAAATAGAAAGAGTTCCATGTTTGATAGAAGTATGTATCCATTTTTTTCCTTCAGAGACAAAGTCAGTCTGTCCATTTTAGCACAGTCCAGAATCTTTTTTAAAATCAGTTCATCAATGGGTGGTTCTCTGCATTTGACATATTTGGAAACATCTTTGCTAATCTGTTTGGTGATAGATACCATCGATAAAACATATTATAAAGATTTTCTGTATATGAGGTTGCTTAAGTTACCTTGATATTTCTTTCCCACACCTTTTGCCATTTCTGTAGCTCAATATTAAATCCAAAATTTTGTGCTCATGTTATCGTAGTTTCCTTAAATGGTCATCTTCCGTTCTCATATCCAAAAGAAAATTGTACAGTCTTTTAATTGTTTTCTCATCTGATTTTAAGTGCACTTGGTCAAGTGTTGTTA
>NW_025336218.1:0-6371 GCF_004798865.1 Varanus komodoensis | reverse complement strand
TTGTTCTTTTCCAACAATCAAAGATACGAAAGCACTAGGCCACTAAGGCATGACCTAAATCATATCCCTGATGAATACTAAGTAGTGGTGACAAATACTTTTAAGAAATTAGATCTGATAGACAGAGTGCCTAAAGAACTATGAATGGAGGTTCACAACATTGTACAAAAGGTAGCAACTAGAACCACCCCAAAGAAAAAGAAATGCAGGAAAACCAAATGACTGTCTGAGGAAGCTTTACAAATAGCTGAGGAAAGAACGGAAGTGAAAGGCAAGTGAGAAAGATAAAGATGCACCCAGTTGAATGCAGAATTCCAGAGAATAGCTAGAAGAGATAAGAATGCCTTCTTGAATGAACAGTGCAAAGAAATAGAAGAAAACATAGAATAGGGCGGACCAGAGGTCTCTTCAAGAAAATTGGAGATATGGAGGGAACGTTTCATGCAAAGATGGGCATGATAAAGGACCAAAATGGCAGGGACCTAACAGAGGCACAAAAGATTAAGAAGAGATGGCAAGATTACACAGAGAAACTCTACAAGAAAGAGCTTAATATCCCTGATAACCACAATGGGGTGATCACTGACCTCAAGCCAGACATCCTGGAATGTGAAGTCATATGGGCCTTAGGAAGTCTGAGCAACAACAAAGCTAGTGGAGGTGACAGTATTCCAGCTGAGCTATTCAAATTCCTAAAATATGATGTAGTAAATGCACTACGAGAAGTACAGGCAACACTGCGAAGAGGCAGAAGAACCAGAGGTCAAATTGCCAACGTACGCTGGATCATGGAGAAAGCTAGGGAGTTCCAGAAAAACGTCTACTTCTGCTTCATTGACTCTGCTAAGGCCCTTTGTGTGGATCACAACAAATTGTGGCAGGTTCTTAAAGAAATGGGAATACCAGATGATCTTATTTTTCTCTTGAGAAACCTCTATGTGGGTAAAGAAGCAACAGTGAGATCTGGACATGGAACTACTGACTGGATCACATAAAGGCTGTATGTTGTCCCCCTGCCTATTTAACTTCTCCACAGAACACATCATAAGAAAGGCCTAGATAGATCAATCACAAGTTACAATTAAGATAGCCGGGAGAAACATCAACTTCAGATATGCAGGTGAAACCACTCTAAAGGAAGAAAATGAGGATAGGAACTAAAGAGATTCTTGAAGCTGGTGAAAGAGGAGAGTGGAAAAGTTTCCTTGAAACTCATACTTGATGCTCCGAAAGATTGATGGCAAAAGGAGAATGGGACCGCAGTGGACGAGATGGCTAAATGGAGGTACTGGGAAAGTTGATATAAGCATTGGTGGACTCCAAGGGATTGTGGAGGACAGGAGAGCCCAGAGGAATTTTATCCATGGGGTCATGATGGCTCGAGCACAGCTTTACAACTATGCAGAGCAAAACCAACAAACCCTCCTGGTGGCCTTTGGGGATGCTGTGGACATCATCTCTATGGACTCAGCAAACTAGCTCCAAGCAGGAGAGATAGAAAAGCCCTCTGCTGGGTCTCAGCTCTCAGCTGAGATCTCAAGTTCCTCTGCTCTTCGAAACCTTTCTTTTACTTCTGGTAGTTCCGGGTCTGCATACAGCTGGAGCCTAGCTTTGGGCATAACTTTGCCAGCATGTGAAATGAGCACAATGATAGGTTAGTTTGAACATACTTCGACATTATCCTCCTTTGGAATTTGAACGTAAACTGAATTTTTCCAATCTGTGGCCACTGTTGAGTTTTCCAAATATGCTGGCATATTTTTTGTAGCATGTTAAGTACATCATCTTTTCAAATTTTGAATACTTGAGCTGGAAAACTGTCTCTTCCACTTGCTTTGATTTTCTCAGTTTTCGTAAGGCCGTTTTGACTTCTCCAAGATGTCTGGACCGAGGCCAGCAACCCCCCTATTGTGGTTATCTGGGACAATAAGCACTTTGTTGTATAGTTCTGTGTAATCATGTGACCTCTTCCTAATCTCTTCGGCCTCTAGTAGGTCCCTGCCATTTTTGTCCTGTATCATACCCATCTTTGCACAAAAGGTTCCCTTCATATCTCCAATTTTCTTCAAAATATCGCTAGTCATTCCCATCCTACTGATTTCCTCTATTTCTTTGCTTTATTCATTTAAGGAGGACTTCTTATCATTTCTAGCCATTCTCTGGAATTCTGAATTCAATTCGGAGTATCTTCCCCTTATTCACGTCTTTTCTTTCCCAGTTACTGAAGTTCAACTGATTGGTCTGTAGTTCAAAGAGTCCTCCCTATTTTCCCTCCTCAGGATGGGGAATAGTAATGAGGGCTTCTGCACCCATGTGGCACATCTCCCATCTTCCAGGATTACTCAAATGGAGTAATGCAGTTTTTTTGAGTCTCCTTCCATCAGCTCCTTTCTAACTTGTGGAAGAAGTTCATTAGGACATGGAGACCAACTCCTTCATTCTGAATAGGAGCTCTTTTACTTGGCACCTGGCGCTTCCTTCAGCTGCTTCTGCTCCTGTTTTTCAGTGAGTTCCAGATTCCTATTTTGGGACAAATCAGAGTCAAAGAAGAACTGAGATCCTGGGACTTTCCTTTTCAGAGTTCTGTTATTTGACTTCAGCTCCCCCTTCCTCTTCAGTCCCACACACTAAACTTTGTGTTGCAGCCTCAGAACTCACCATCTTTCCTTTTCTTTAAAGATAGAAAATCACCACTCCTTTTCTCTCTCCTCTCCTCTCCTTTTCTCTGCTCTCTCCTTTTCTCCTCTCCTTTTCTGCGCTCTCCTTTTCTCTTCCAAGATGACTACTAGTTGCATTTGCTGCACCAGTTGGCAATGCTGAGCTCATCCAGTGAAACCCAGATGAGACGGAACTTGCAGGCCAGCAGCCCTGTGGAGGTTTCTATGATTGTGTTCTCTGAGGCAGGATTCTGCTTTATTCTTTCTGTTTCCTCAAGCTGTGCTTTCTCTCTCCTCCCTGGGGGTGACCAGCAGAGTCCCCTTTTCTCTGCCTTGTTGTCCTCTGCCACTACAAATCCGTTGCTAAACAACTGTTAACTCTTGGTTGTGGCTCACTCTCTGGGAACTTGCCTACTTTTTTGAGAAGACCTAGAAACGCTGGGGCACCATTCCTCGCAAAACCCCAGAATGTATCCTAGAGAGGGCCGGCGTGTGTGTGTGGAAGTGGGGGGGGGGTGTCAGAATGCTGTGTCCCAGGGCTGGACCCAAGTAGAGTCCGGAGACTTACTATAGGCCAGAGGCTAAAGGAAAATCAGACAACAAATGTAGAGAGGGAGACAGTATCTGAGAACAACTCCGAGATCTTTTGATATTCTTCTACATTCTGTTACCGGATCTTTAAAACAAACTTCAGGGGGCAAAACCCAAAGGTACTCCATCCTTGGAGGCAGAAGGGCAAATGGGGGACCAGCAGAGAGAGACTCCAGGCTGCCACATGAATATGGAAACGATCCTCTAAATTCCTCATTTCTAAAGTCTACAATCTTTGAAATTGTAGTAGAAGAATTAATCTGGAGGTTCAGCGCAAATAGGAGAGGAGGGAATACCTGCCATGCATGGAGCTCCTGCACATCTGTGCAGCCTCTACCACCCTTATCCTTCCTCTTGGACCTGGAGGAAAGAGCTGCATCCAAGGCGTGGGCCAGAGCCTGGACACTGTCATGAGCAAAGAAGCTGTATACGTACAGTCTCTGCTTCTTGCCCAGTTGGGGCAGGCCCTTCGATGTCTCCTTCACTCTGCATCTTAACCACTCTTTCAGTGACAGCACATGCCTTGAATAAGAACACTTGAATGTTCTTTCAAAATAAAGCTCCAAGGAATTACAGAAATCTTTGAAACCATCATAGTTTATCCTTTCATTTGTTTGGGGAATGAAGGAAAAATATGCATAGACAGGATGGAAATGATACTGTGAATAAGCAAATTCCAAGGTCATGTCACACAAAGTTGTGGAGATCCAGGCTTTCCCATCAACAAGTTTCATAGATCTTTGAAAAGCACTGTCCACAATTGCAATTGCATAGAAAATGATATGGATCTCAGAAAAATATACAAAGACATTGATTGGCACCAAATCCTTCGGTGACTGGAGCAAGATATTTAAATTACCAGATTTCAGTTGAGAGACGCTGTGTGAAAAAATCTCAAATATGCCATTCCTGCGGAGCTCTGGTTTCAAGGTTCTCATGATCTTGTCTCCATTCTCAGTGTCCAGAGCAAACAGACCAATCATCATCCACCTGAAATGCAGCAGAAGTTTGACAAGCCCTAGGTACTGGATGCCTTCTTGTGGGACCATCCTGTGGAAGGAAGGGGACTGATGTTTACCCCTCAGAACCTGAGCAGTGAAAGCATACGTGACCTGGAAAGAAGAGGAAGATATTGATGGATTCTTTCATTTCAGCACCAAATGAATGTTCCACATGTCATGAGATTATTCCACTTCACCTTTAATTATCAGCATGAGGCAGGATGTGAAAGGAGGGAATGTTTTCTATTCTTTGAAAAATAAACTGTTATATTGCAAATATAAATGTCTGAGCACTTTCAATTGAATGCCAGTGGCAAAATGAAGAATTTTTTTTATCAAAATCAATGACATGAATTCTCCTAAGTAAATGCAAATTTTGAACTTTTTAAGAAATCCTAGGGTAGATATAATTTGTATTCACGAAACTCATTCAAAGACCAAAAAAAAAAAAAAAAATTCATGTTCTGAAACCTAATTGTAAGTGCCTGGGCAAAGTTTATGCACCCCAGTGATACAAAACAGAAGAGAGGGAGTCACCATTTCTATGAATATCCAAGTATTAAACATGGTAGAAGAACTGAAAGGCCTAGAAGGAAAATTTCTTTTTTTAAAGTACGGTTCCTGATCCTGTGATCTAGCAGAGCAGTGTGGGATTTGGAAGTTACAGGTCCCATTTTCAGTTCCTTCCACCGAAACCCCAAGTATCAACAGCAACAATTTTTCCAGGGCTTTTTATGAACCACATTATTGAAAAGAACTGGAAAATGGAAAGGAAAGGAGTGAAAGGTCTTTCTGTTTTTATTTTTGGAAGTACTCTGAAATGTCTGATGACATCTCGTTTGTAAAGCTGCTTAATGTTTCTACTTTTGAACTGAGAATTGCAAACAGTGCAAATTGACCTTGGCATGAGAATAGTATGTGGGGAGAATTTTCTGTTCACTTCGTAGCTTTGGAAATGAAATGAAGGAAAACCGTTACATCTAGTCAGCTCAGACTTGAGGTGGGGATTCTGGCTACATTTCAGTTCTTTCGGATATTTCTGTTTATGTACTTGGAAAGGACGTTGAAATGGATATATTTATAATCTTGTTTGAACTTCGATAAGGTCTTAACAATTGCAAAATTGCAAAATTTGGAACTCTGGACAGCACAAACTGGCCATGTCAGAAGCTTCAGTGTGACAGGAGAGACAGTTGTCCCCCTTCTTACAGTGCGATTTTTTGAGTTTCTGGTTGTTCGAGTTGGGAGATGTTCTGCTGCTGCTTTTGATCTGATTTATATATGATATCTTGCAAAGGACAACCATTTCTGCTTGATAGCTCTGACTGGAGCTGGACTTGGGGAGGTCCTGACTTTTCAGATTTCCCTGATCACTCTCCCTTATGGACTTGAGTAGAATGGCAGCAACAAAATGAGCCTGTGTGATGTAGTGGTTCAGAGAATGGAACTGGGACTCAGACAATCTGGGTTCTAGTCTGCGCTCAGCCATAGAGCCAACTGGGTGACTTTGGGCTGGTCACAGACTCTCAGCCCAACCTACCTCACAGGGTTGCTGTTGTGGGGAGAAGATGGAGGAGGAGAATGATGTAAGCTGCCTTGAGCCCTTTGTAGGAAAAAGGCAGGATATAAATAAATAAATAATAAATAAATAAATAAATAAATAAAAATGAGTGGGAGGCCATCACCATGACCTGCTAGCTTTGGAGAAAAATGGAATCCAAAGCCCCCTGCTATGGCAGCAAAGTCTGAACTTTCTCTCTTTTACAAAATGAATCTAAACTAATATTTTAGAAGAGAAAGAATGTGATTCATAATTGTGCCATCATTCTATTTTACATTATTTTTCTGTACTTGTTTATGTTGAGACAACAAAGAATGAAAGGAAAAGAAAAGCAATAGTTTCAATGGAAACGATGAGCAGAAACGCAAGCATGTGTGACTGTGGGAAAGAGAGCCTGTCTTGAGATGACTTCCCCATTTGGCCAGCTGCCAAAAAGGAATCAGGCATGAGAATAAAGAAAAATTAAGTTCACAGGAATGCCCCACATTATGACCCCTGTACTGCCTCTATGAATAAGATGTGCCACAAACAGCAAAGTGTTACAATAGGGGAAATACATTC
>NW_025336217.1:21178-24539 GCF_004798865.1 Varanus komodoensis | reverse complement strand
TGTGCAGGGGGTCACTTGGCAGACGATCATGACCTTTTCACCCCCACGGTAAAGGAAGCGTGCAGTGCAGAGGGCAAAGCTCAAGGAACTGGGTTTCAGGATGGATGTCAGGAAGACCTTCCTGATGGTTGGGACCCTGGGATATGGGATGGGCTTCCACGGAGGTGCTTGTGTGAAATCAGGCTCCTTCCAAATGAAAACACAAAGACGGGGACAGGCAGCCGTGAGGAATTTGGGGGAGGCCTGTCTGGAAGAGGCAGCGGAGAGAGCTCAGGTGTGTGTCATGTCCCCTCCATCGTGGTCTTTCCCGTGCTCTTCCATCTTCACCGTTCCTGATGACCCTCGAGCATCATAACACTTCAGTGGGCAGAGTACACTTGGGGGAGGACAGAGAGCTTGGGGCAGGTTGTGGCATTGTGAACTGAGTGGATTGCGCAGTCGGTCTTCTCAGTCCAGAGACAGGATGGCTTCCTTCCCTTGCTGATCTTGGTTTTAGATTAAATAATTGTACTTGAAATTCTAGAAGGGGATGCCCCCTAATGCATTAATGTGAGTCTCCTGTGCGAAAATGGACCAAACAATAAAGCCACGGATAGTCTGAAAACTTGATCTTTCCCACAAACCTGAGTTTTATTTCCTCCAATTTAATTGGAATTACGGGATTTTTTGCAAATTTGTTGACGAACGCGGGATCGTGGGTTTTTGGCTCTTTATCCCGGAGATGGTAAGTTTGGCCAAAACTCTGTCCATTTTGGGAGCACAGATACTGGCCATCTCTTCCATTTTGCAGGCTGGCCTAAGTAATTAGATCTGGTTTTGAACCTCATTGCACGTTGGCTTTGGTTGTGGACACCCAGGCAGCATGGGCACTTCAGAATCTCGGCTTACTACCCCATGGACACCTCTGCATCAAAATGTGGGGTGCGGAGAATGGCCATGCGGGGCACCTGCTGGGTTGTGGCAGAAGCGATTGGTATTTTTTATGTGAAACAGCATGGTCAAACCTAACTCTGAGATTCCAATCTACATTGGCCCCAGAGGGCTCATTGATGAGAATTGGCTACACCTCCTGCAAAACCATCTGGAAGAAATACATCCTAAGGTGGTGGAATATGGGTTGCTTTGGTTCAAGCTTGTGCAGGAGAAAAAGCTCTAACATGGTATTGGTGCACCAGGAAAGATCTTCACGTTTGAGTACTTGTTTACCCTGGGGCTTGTGTAGAGTTTTATGTTGATGGTTTGTGAAAGTCTTGTNTTTACTTTTGAGTACTTGTTTACACTGGGGCTTGTGTAGAGTTTTATGTTGATGGTTTGTGAAAGTCTTGTGTTCATTGTTGCTGTCTGTGTTTTCTGTCTTGTCAGTTTGTATTTTAAAGTTTTTCCCTTTCTGGAAGGTAGGCATAGCCCAGGGTGGGTTTTGGGGGATCTTCAGGAAAGAAGAGCTCCCCACGCAGCCGCACCAATCTGTCCTCTTCAGGGCACAGTTGAAAGCAAGGGCGTGCATGGGTGTTCTCGCCCCTGAGATGAGGATGTGTGAACCTGGCTTTGATTGAGAAACAGATTTGTGAGGTCATTTGTCTGAGCCCAAGCATGGCTGAGTCTGGCTGGGAGAAAGGTGATGATAAGGACATGTGGGGGACAGATTTTTTCCTTCCCCCGTTCCTTCTATATGAGCTAGAACTGGGAATGAAGGAAATGTGTGGCCCTGGAATTGGGCTTGCGAGCACAGGTCCTACCCAGTGTTCTGATCATCCTCAGTAAGCTTATCCTGTGTGAAAGCCCTGGGTGAAAGAGGCGTTATATAGAAACATTTTTATGCAGGTCCTTTCCTTGTCAGGAAAAATGGGAAACAATTGTAAAGTGGCCAAGAAAGAGAAAGAAAGAAAAAGTCCAAAACACATGATATGCAACCCCAATGCTAGTGGTCCTCCTGGGAAACTCCATGCTGCTTTTGGCCCCCTTTGGCTGCAAAGAACCCAGTGCCAGCCAGCTCTCATCCTCACCTCTTCCCCCACCTCTATCCTATTTTTCCACCCAATGTTGAGGTCCAGTTCCTTTGCTCCCTAGGCCTCCCCTGACCCATGGCAGCCTCAAGCATTTCATCCTCCTCTGGGCTGAGGCCCTCTCGGTGGGGAATATCCTGCCTGCGGCCACCATCCCTTCTGGTCGGCAAACTTGGTTTATCCTGCTTCGCAAGGAGGGAGCAGTGTGGGGTGAGGCAATGGTCTGATGTCCACTTCAGTCACTTGTCTTGCCCTTTCAGGCAATTCTTCGAGATTTCGTTGTCTAGGCTTCACTCAATCTTCTTAGCTGTACCGAAGTTGCATCTCACGGTTTGCCTAGTTAGATCTTTGTTTCCTTGTGAATGATGCAATGGAGCAAGGCAGAACACAGGAATGGATTCCCATCAGCCACTGCAGTTCCTGGAGACTGGGCGTAGTATGGGACATGGAGGGCTTTTCCTTCCAGGGTGGCAGAGAAAAGGAGTCTTTTTCATTTCCTGGGATACCAGCGTGGCTTTTTGGTTCCTGGAAAGTTGCAGCTCAAAAGAAAGGTTTATTAAGTAAAAAAAAAAAAAAAGGCTTTTCCACTTCTTTGCAGAAGCTGGTTGGGGGCAGTGGCAGAGAGATCCGCATTAGTTTCGAGAGAAACCTCAAGATGTAAAGACTGTCCTTTTTGAGTCTCTTTAGCACAGTCTCAAGAAGAAAATGTTTGGGTTGCTGAAATCAATCCAACCAATGCAAAAATGCACACAAAAGAAATCCTTTGTTGAACTTGTGTTGCACAAACTTATTGCTTGCCTAGGCTGAAGAGAAATATGCTTCCTGCTGGACAATGAGAACTGCTTTACACAATTTCTTATTAGAGATGACACTTTCCCACATAAATACGAAATGCACCAACCCACTGTTAACACACTCAAACAGATCTGAACTAACACACATTTCATCGAACAATTAATGCTTGCGCATTTAGATGAACACATGCATGCTTATGTTCATGGAAATAAGTTGTGAGAGCTTGCCATTTTAGCTACCCGCATCCTGGGCTGGCAAATGGGCCATTCCCCAACAAACATTAGGCTAGTGAAAGAAAAACATTTTTTTTCTAGTACCGTCAATTACAGTTACAACAAGAAAAACAATATCACAATCATTAATATTTGGCAACATTGGAAAAAGAAAAAGGAAACAAAACTGTTCAACTCAAGGGTAAAGTTGCCTCATTGATTTGAAGAGAAACTCTTCCCACTGCATGCGCATACACACATGCACAGCCCCAGAGTTTCATCCACTCCCTCCCACTCCTTCAGCTGTAGCATAGTAATAACAAGATGGTATACTCAGAATGCAGAACTTAC
>NW_025336217.1:5524-20268 GCF_004798865.1 Varanus komodoensis | reverse complement strand
CTCTCAAAGAACCTGAAATGCCTTGCCTCAGTTACACAACTTTTTTTCCCCCCTAAGACACCAAGATTTCTTTTGAGAGTTTTTGGATAATCGAAGACTTTCTTTTTGGAACCTGTGACTGGAAGCAGAGCCGCTCAAACTTCCCACAGTACTTTGAACTCTGTACATGCTCAGAGGCTTTGTGTGTGTAACTTCTGCAGTACTGACAAAGTGGTGGTACCTTCCTGCCAGAGCACCCCCCTTTTCTTGGCTCTGTGGAATAGCCAAGCCCACAGAGTCAAGAAATCCAAATTTTCCAGCAACAATCCCCCGTGAATTCATTTGGCCAGACCAAACCCAGAGAAAAGGCTGCAGTTACAGTCTCTTTCAATAATGGGAGTGCTCTTAGCAAGGTAGACTATTCCTCCTTTTTTCGTCTGTTTTTCCTGCCATTACTCCAACAGTTACACATTTCTTCCCATATTTTTTCCAGCAGAAAAAATACCAAATCGCCATTTACAAAAACTAACAAAATTCTCTCACACACCAAGCACCATGTACCCCTTCACGGAATTCCAGTCACTCCCATTCTCACATAGCCTACACACAACATCCAGAATAAAACTCTTTTTGCCTTTCACTCAAATCTCACATTCCAAACAGCTGCAAGTTCAACAGGGGGAGAAACCAAGCCATTTTGGCAGAAATATTTATTAATGGTTAGCTGCAGTTTGTCTTCCCCTGATTTTACACTCTGCCCTGATGAATTCCAGCCTGCTACTGCTCAGGATAATTGCTAAACAGAACAATTTTAAATTATCAAGACTTTACCAGTAATATGTTCCCAATATAAAAACACTTTCTTTACCTCTCTTGGAATCCCTTTCAGGATTCCTTCTGAGTATCCCCAACAGTATATGCATTTTTTTCCCCATCTTTCATCTGCCAAGCAACATCCCCTCCTGGAATTGCAAACGCAATTATTTCATCTAACAAGAAGGATATTTTCATACCTAGGAGGGCTGTAAGGCAGATGGAAGAGGCAGGAAAACTTGCATGACATTACAGCAGTGTTCCCGGTTTCTGACAAAGAACGGACCTACATAAAAATGTTTCAATATAGCCCCTCTTTCACACAGGGCTTTCACACAGGAGAAGCTCATTGAGGATGTCCAGAACACTGGGGAGGACCTGTGCTTGTGAGCCCAATTCAAGGGCCACACATTTCCTTCCTTCCCAGTTCTGGGCTCATATAGAAGGAATGGGGGAAGGAAAGAATCACACACACACATTTCCCTGATCATCACCTTTTGCCCATCTGGACTCAGCCATGCTTGGGCTCAGGCAAATGACCTCAGGAATCTGTTTCTCTGTCAAAGCCAGGTTCACACATCCTCATCTCATGGGCAAGAGCACCATCCACGCCTTGCTTTCAACCATGTCCTAAGAGGACAGATTGGTGCGGCCGCGTGGGGAGCTTCTCTTTCCTGAGGAAACCCCAAAACACACTCTGGTTTATGTGTCCCTCCAAGAAAGGGGAACACTTTAAAATACAAACAGACAGGACAGAAAACACAGACAGCAACAATGAACACAAGACTTTCACAAACAGTCAACATAAAACTCTTCATAAACCCCAGGGCAAAAATGGACTCACACGTGTATATGTTTCCTGGTGAATTAATACCATATTAGCTAGATTTTCTTCTTCTTTTTCCCTCCACCAGCTTGGACCAAACAAACCCTTTCCCCATCTCGTTAGCATGTCTTCCCACCGAATGCTTTTGCAAGAGCTGTAGCCAATTCCAATCAAAGAGCCCTCTGGGGTCAATGTAGGTCGGAATCTCTGAGTGAGGCTGGACCATGCTGTTTTACACCAAAACACCAAGCACTTGCTTATACCACAACCCCGCAAGTGCCGCCCATGCCCATCTACGCAACACCGCATTTTGATGCAGAGGTGTCCATGGGGTAGTCAGCCGGGTTTCTGCGGCCCCCATGCTTTTGTGTGTCCGCAATCAAAACCAACGTGCAATGTGGTTCAAAACCAGATCTAATTACATTGACCTGCCTGCAAAATGGAAGAGATGCCCAGTATCTATGCTCCCCCAGTGGAGAGAATTTCGGCCAAACATACCATCTCTCCCACCCAGGATAAAGGGCCAAAAACGCATGATCCCACCTTCGTCACCAAATTGTCAGAATCCCGGAATCTCAATTTGAGAAGAGGAAATAAAACTCGGGTTCATGGGAAAGATCAAGCATCCAGACAATCTTGGCTTCATTGCATTACCCATTTTCCCGCGGTACACTCACGATAATGCATTAACGTGCAGGCAGAGGTAAACTCTGCTGCAAAGCTTCAACACCATTACAGGGCATTTATACTCCCATTTGTAACGTCACAGGAACAGGGCAATTGATGACAGAATGCAGTCATTACAATATGGTTCTGAGGTCAACCCATAAAGAAGAGAAAAAGGAACGTCAGTCAATCATACAGTGACAATGAGATTACAATATTTCTAATTGCAGTGTACAGACAGTTTGGTTCAGTAAATTGAACCCATCTTCAGGTCTGATAAAACATGTAAATTCGAGCTACTCAAAAACTATTCCTGAACTCAAGACTATTATCTAGAGCCAGACCCTAAGTAATGCATCCACACCATTCTGAATTTCCAGGGCACATGGAGCCCTCTGGGCCAGGAAGATACTTCCTTGTAAAATGAATTTCAATGCCATTTGAAGCAGTGATTTAGATTGGTTTTGGGACGGAGAACAGGATTTGATCCCACAATTCTAAAGCACACGGAAGTAATGTTTTTCTGACAGGATTTATCCAAATTTTCCCAACACAAACCAAGTCTGATCAAAGCTAGATCCCAATTTGAGCATCTCCATTCAGGATCTTGTTTTAGTGCACCAGGGGCCATGAAATGCTGGATTTGTTTGCAGATCAAAACATGGAAGTACATGACATGGTTGCACTGGGTATTTTTGGCCGACTGCTTGTGTTTGTGTCCGTCTTGTTGGCATCGTGTCCGTGTAGGACTTTGGCATAATGAGATCTCCTAGCAGGGTGAGTGTGGGGCTGGGCCCACCTCAGGACACAGAAGCCCCCATGCAGCCCCCTCCTATCTTGCTTGGCCAGCTTGCTGATGACCAAGACTAGGCATAGAGGAGGCCATGGAGGGGCTTCTTGCACAGGGAGGAGCCTGTGCGCCCCTGGCAGGGCTGAGGAAGAGCCGTGGGGTCCTTGCCCACCCCAAGCAGGGCTGAGTCCAGCAGGGGGCAGGGAGTGTGTGGAACTCCTCCCTCCCCCTTCAACTTCCTGTGCAGAGAATGAGCCAGAACTGGGAGTTGGGGAGACTTTTTCACCCTTTACTGTGTCTTCTGCACTGGTTCTAGCCGACCTGGATGCCGCAATAACCTCATCCTGTGTGGAAGCACCGTGAGAGAGTGGGGATATGGGGAGTCTCTCAGGGGAGGTCCCAGCGTGTACAGAACTGCCCTTCCTCTTTTGGGTACTAGCCCCGCGGATGAAAACACAGCAGGTCTAATTCCCCAGTCTTTGCACTTTGCATATGCTCAGGGACTCCATGTGTGTGGCACTGAGAAAGAAGTG
Source organism: Varanus komodoensis (assembly GCF_004798865.1). NCBI lineage: Eukaryota > Metazoa > Chordata > Lepidosauria > Squamata > Varanidae > Varanus > Varanus komodoensis. Next base: position 16,661 of record NW_025336217.1, on the reverse strand, counting down.
TGACCTTTCACAAGAGCACCTTCTTTTGCCTCAGCTCTGAGGTCTGGGCTCAGAGGAAAGGGCTTCCGGGGTTTCCAGCTGGCAGAAACTCAGCAGCCTGGGCTGGCCAGGCCTCCTCCACGTCCGAGGAAAAACCGCTCCGATTTCCTCTCAGTCACCAGCTACTCAGGCAAAACTGGTGCAGCCTCTGGCAACATGGTCGCAATTCCAAACATGTGTCACCCGGAGCCACCCTCATCCCTTTCCCTTCCCAGAGAGTTCCAAGCTGCATCCCTCGGCTCTTTCCTTCCTCCTTTCTCCCACAAGAAGGTCACCCTGAGCTGGAGACCTTCCTGGTGCCATGATGCATCCATGAAGAAACATCTCAGGAGCACGTGGGGAGCAGGAGGGCCAGGGAGATCCCCAGGCTGAACACCCGCCTGCCCACCGCCTCACCCCACGGGGGGCTCCTGGGGCTGCCCGGCTGGCCCTTTGTGTGCAACACGAAGTCACTCCAGAGGCCCTGCCGCAGCATCCGGGATGCGGGCTTCTCTCCCGCAACCTTATGATTTCGCCCAGTGGTTGGGGCTCCATTTCTGCACATCAACGGCCAGCCAGGAACAGAGCCCTCGACTCCTGCACAGCTGCCTTGATGTGGAACGAAGTCTGAACAGGTGACCATGGGCAGGCCATTTCCGGGCAGCTGGGATGCCCACCTGGCAATCTCAGCTCTTGGAGGAGTTTTCCACTTAATTTTCTGCTGGAGTCTTCCATGGACATTCTTTCCATCGTTGTCACGATAATTGTTAGCATCACATTCTGACCTTTGTTCAGACCTTTTCCTTGCATGACGACAGCATGCACTTTCCTCCCTTCTCCTCAGTGTTCTCTTCCTGACAACAACAACCCTGCAAAGTAGGATCGGCCGAGGGTGAATGACCGGCCAGAAGTCATGCAGTGAACTTGAGGGATGAGCGGGGATTTGGACCTGGATCTCTGAGTCCCCATCCCACTTCTTGCACACCCGATCCCGTGCGGAGATGGACAACAATCTCCCCTACTGCATCTTGTCCAGCAGAACGGTTCTAGTTCTGCCTTCAGACATGCCTCTCCTCAACTTTGAGGGCAGAAGAAGAAGCGAACGGCAGAGGGTGAGGTGGCTGAATGGGGTCACTGGGGCGGTGGGCCCAGTGGTGGGCATGAGCTTAGGTGGACCCTGAGGGATGGTGGATGACAGGAAGTCCTGGAGGAATTTTTTGCTTGGGGTTGTGATTGCTTGGATGTGACTTTGCAACTAACAACAACAACATCCACAACCTTGCTTCCCCTTCTGGATAGACGAGCAGGAAACATGCTGTCCCATCACTCACACAGGAAGGTGAACCGGATGCCAGGAATGGGCCATGGGCACCGCGGGAAGGATGGAGAAGCTTTTTCCAAGGGAAACAGGAAGGGAGGGAAGAGGAGAGTTGGGAATGCCCTCCCTCAGAGTCCCTCAGAGGCAGCTGGGATGGGACGGATGGAACAGTTCCTTCATCAGGGTGTTTCCCTTTTGCTGCCCTTCTTGGATAGTTCTGCAGGAGCAGCCTTCTCACAAAATTTCAGCCTGTCCCATCCCAGGAGCGGAAGCCAGGCACCGAGGGAAAATCCGACAGCACCGTTATGACGGTGCAGCCCTCGAAGTTACAGGTGGCATGAGCAGGACTTCCAGGGAGCAAGCTGAGCACCCCAGGAATTGGAAGGGAGAATGCCAGGAAGTGGTTTGCAGGACCCAGCTGCCTCACTTCAGAGGCAATACTTGCGGGTGGGGGGGGGATAGCAAACGGGGGATGCAGCAGGTCACATGTTGAAGGCCAGTTGCAAAGCAAACTAGGGAAAGATCCCTCAGTTTTGCTTGTTTCACATGGGTGGCATAGACACATTCCCATGCTTCCTTTCCCCTTTGCCAGGTGCCAGTTACCCCCTCCCTATCCTTTGGGTACCAGAGGCTAAGAATGATGGCTGAGGAGCAGTTTCAAGGACGGCATTGGCAATGGGCAAGAGAAGGTCTGCAAAAGGAATTAGAGGATCCATCCAGTGCTTGTGCAGAAATGCTGCTGCAGCTTTCCAAGCTCTCCAGCCAGCAAAGCCATGTCCCCTGCTGGAGAAATCCAGGACTCTCTTTTCCCTATGCTCTGTGAACACCTTAGAGCCACTTCTCATGCCGCACATTCCTATAACTGCATCTAAACAGCCGACTCCGCCAGTCCCTCCCTCCATTCTGCTGCTGTTTGGGCTCCTGGGATCTCCATCCAGAACCAGCTGCCATTCTGACTGTGACATGAAAGCCTCTCAGTCATTATATTCTTTAAAGTCACGATAAACTGCATTAATTCTCTAAAAGAAAAGTCCAGTGCACTAATGCTCAATTGTAAAATCTTCATTCTATCTTGAATTCTCTACCTGAGGTGATCTGACAACTATCCCTTTTCAAAGCTGTTGTCAACTGTCCAGCATCCAATTCAGATTTCCTTCTTGCATTAACTCCCCTCCCCTCCTCTCCCTCCCTGGTCCTCCACACTTCCACATTTTGCAATTTCTCATACCCATAAATAAACTCACAATTTGACACTAAAGCTTACAGCAGAAGTGTTAGTGGAGAAGAGTTGAGAATAGAGGAAAGAAAAAACAAGGAAGATTAGAGAGATTAAAAGAAGAGAATGAAAACGGACAAAAGAGGAAAGTGGACAAGGCTAGTTAGTTGGCCTTCCATCCCATTCGAATTCTTAGTCCAATTCTGTTTCTATTAAAGCATTCATTTGAACTAGTTTGTGAAGGAGAGGCATTGTGCCAACTTGCATAGCAAGGGGCCTTTTCAAAGCAGTAGTGCAACTTCCAATAGAATATAAAACTGATAAAAAACCAATTTTGTGCATTCTCATTAGTGCCAAGCTCTCAGAATACTGTACACTAAACGGTCTCCATTTCAGGGCTGGCCTGCTGGCCTTCCCTCTCGGGAAGGACTCACATCCTGACCCTCTGTCCAAAGGGAGTGCTGTTGCTCATCCGGAGGGAAACCTCACCTTTTGGACTGAGCAGGGAGAAGGCGGTGTGGCCGGAAGTGCACCCAAAGTGCAGTCGCGCTTGCTTTTACAGGCCTGCTTAATCAAGTCCTGGTTTTTTCCCCCTTTTTAAAAATTTATTTATTTATTTTTCAAATTTGTATGCCATCCAATTACCTGCGTCTCTGGATGGCTAACAGCAGAAATAAATTGATGACCCACTCTGGCTGCAATTAATAAAATACAGAAATAAATTCAATATTAAAACTTATTAAAATATTGATTAAATAAAAAGGTCTTAACCTGGCACTGAAAAACATATAATGACAGTGCCAGGAGGACCTCTCTGGGGAGCGTATGCCATAGATGGGGCACCATCACAGAGAAGGCCCTCCTCCAGGTACTCTGTCTCCTAATATCTTCCACAGAGGGTTCCCGGAGAAGGATTTCTGTTGCCCATCTCAAGGGGTGGGAGAGCAAATAGGGGAAAAGGTGTTCCTTTAGGTATCCTGGTCCCAATCCGTTTTGGGCTTTATAGGTTATAACCAGCACCTTGAATTCAGCCCAGACTTTGATGGGAAGCCAGTGGAGCTGATAGAGGACTGGGATTATATGAGAATAACGCCCAGTCCCCAACAGAATCCAGGCAGCTCTGTTTTGACACATATGAAGTATCCAGACTGTCTGCCAGGGCAGCCCCACCTAAAATGTGTTACAGAAATCGAACCGGGAAGTAGCCAGTGCGTGTGTTTTGTTGCTAGGCAATCTTCTTCCAGGTAGAGACTCAGCTGATGGATTAGCCGAAGCTGAAGGAAAGTGCTCCTCGCCCCCGCAGTGAATTGAGCTTCCAAGGACAGCTCCGGGTCGGGGAGCACTCCCAAACTGCGGACCCTGTCCTTCAGAGGGAGTGCAACCCCGTCCAGGGGAAGGCCCAAGTCACCTACCCAGGAGCTCGAATCACCCACCAAAAGAAGCTCTGTCTTATCCGGATTGAGCTTCAGTTTAATGGCCCTCATCCAGCCCGTTACGTTGGCCAGGCATCTGTTCAGGACAGCCACTGCCTCACCTGAATTGGTTGAAAAAGAGAGGTAGAGCTGGGTGTCATCAGCATACTTCTGACTCCACAGCCCAATACTCCGGATAATCTCTCCCAGCTGTTTCATGTAGATATTGAAGAGCAAGGGGGACAAAATAGAGCCCTGCGCTACTCCATGACAACGTTGCCATGGCGCAGAGCCAAAGTACCCCAACACCACCTTCTGGAATCGGCCGTCAAGGTAGGAGTGGAACCACTGCAAAGCAGGGCCTCCTACTCCCAGTCCCGCCGGCCCATCCAGGATGATAGCATGGTCGATGGTATTGAAAGCTGCTGAGAGGTCCAGGAGGACCAACAGGGACACACTCCCCCTGCTCACTCCCTGCAACAGGGCGACCAAGGAAAATTCAGTACGGTAACTGGGTCTGAAACCATACTGAACTGGGTCCAGATAATCAGTTTCATCCAAGAGTGCTTGAGTTGTCCTGCCACCACCCGTTCCAACACCTTGCCCAAAAACAGGATGTTGGCCACTGGTGTATAAGTGGCGGCCATCTCTGGATCCAGTGACGCCTTCTTTAGGACAGGCCTGATTACTGCCACCTTTAAAGGAGCAGGCACCCGGCCATCCCTCAGAGTGGTGTTAATAACCTCCAGGATCCAGGAACCAATCTTGTGTTTGGCTTTGGTCAGCAACCTTGAAGGGCAAGGGTCGAGTAAGCAGGTGGTAGGATGTAGTTGTCCAAGTATCTTGTCCATGCCAAGAATTCATTAAATTCATCAATTAACAACTGACCAGATGGAGTCGTTGGTGTCCCCTGTAAGAGATCTGAAAAAATTGTGGAGTCCAGCTCCACAGGATGCCAGGAATGGGCAGTGAGCACAGCCGGAAAGAAAAAAGAAGCTTTTTCCAAAGGAATTAGGATGGGAAGGAAGAGGAGAGATGGGAAGACCATCCTGCTGTGTCCCTCAGAGGCAGCTGGGATGGGGCTGACGAGATCTTTCCTGCATCAGGGAGTTTCCCTCTTGCTGCCCTTCTTGGCCATCCCTGCAGGAGTAGCGTTTTGGCAAAATCTCAGCCTTTCCCACCCCAGCAGCTGATACCGGGCACCGAGGAGAAATCCATTGGCACCGTGTTGATGGTGTGGCACTGGGAGATACAGGTAGCATGCGCATGACATCCAGGGAAGAAGCTGAGTGCACCAGGAATGGGAAGGGGGAAAGCGAGGCAGGGGCCTTGCAGGGCCAAACTGCCTCACTGCAAGGCAATACTTTCTGGGCGGGGGGGATGTGGGGATTGAGAACAGGGGATGCATCAGGTCACATGGTGAAGGGCAGTTGCAAAGAACATGAGGGGAAGATCCCTCGGTCCTGCTTGCTTCACCTGGGTGGCATAGGCACTTTTTCAGAGCGGGCCTCTCTTGCACATGGGAGCGAGGAAGGCTGTCAAGAAGCCACCGAGGTGCTCCTGCCATGAGGCCGTAAAATTATACAAATCATCATGCATTGCTGTTCTTCTATCCAAAACTCAAGGGACTCCCTCCCCTAGGACCACCCTGAACCTGCCGAACCCCCCTGAGAGGGCAGAGGAGTGTCCGGCACCCAGGCTCAAAGGGGAGGGTGCCTCCTTCCCTGCCGTCCTGCTCAGGGATCGGGAGAGGCTGGGGCTGCAGATGAGTCTGCCGTGCAGGCACTTATTCCCACTTCCTTCACCTGGAACCTTGCCTGGACGGGATCCTTGTCCATTTAGAAGGAAATTCCTCCTACTGCTCCTTACTGGGCTGAAAGGGGCAGGATGGAGGCGGTGCCAAGCGCGGGCAGAGTGGCGCTCTTCATCCTCCTGCTGCTGCTGCTCCTCCCAGAGGCTTCCTGTGGGAGGAGGGAGGCCAAATGCCCCTGGAGTTGGCACAGGGCTGAGCTGCAGCCATGCAATTATTTTCAGCCAGGAGACTTAGTCTTCAGTGCCAGCATCACTGCAACAAAAGCCGCATTTCAACCACACACTTTCAATCAACCTGCCTCTAATGAACAGAAAAGGTAAGTCACTGGCCTGGTGGACCTGATACTGCTAAGCGTAACGTGTAGCCATGCCGAAAAGCCAGCGGTAGTGTTCGGAAATTTGGATAAATCCTGTCAGAAAATCATTGCTTCTGTGTGCTTTTCCATTGCGGAATCAATCCCGTTCTCCTTCTCAATCCAAGCTAAGTCACTGTTTAAATGGCATTCCTCCCCCGCTCCTTTCTCTCACCTTTAGCTGATAGCTAAAGTAGTGAGGCCATTTAGTCCAAATATACATTGTATACCGTCAGAATTATTAACAAATCCTAGTTGGAATTCACAGATTAACAGGAAGTATCTTTGGCTAGCCCAGAGGGTTTCATGTGCCGGACCATTCAGAACGGTGCGCGTGCAATACTTAGGGTCTGAGTCTGGATGAGCTTATGAGTTCATGCATAGTTTCTCAATAGCATGAATTTAAATGTCTAAGCAGACCTGGAGATGGGTTCATGTTACTCAACTAAAGTGTTAATAAATTGCAATTAGAAATATTGTAATCTCAATGACACTGTATAATTCACTGACATTCCTTAATCTTTTCTTAATGAGATGACCTCAGAATCTTTTTTAATGTCTGCATTCTCTCATCAATTGCTCTTTACCTGTGTACGTGAAAAGGAGGGTATAAAACACCCTGTAGTTCTATTGAAATTTTGCAGCAAGTTTTCCTCTGCCTGCACGGTAATGCATTATCTTGAGTCTACCGTGGGAAAATGGGGCAAACAATAAAGCCACAGATGGTCTGAACACTTGATCTTTCCCAAGAACCAAAGTATTATTTCCTCCACATGAATTGGAATGATGGGATTTGCTGAAAATTTATTGACGAAGGCGTGATCGTGGGTTTTTGGAGCTTTATCCTTGGCGGGAGAGATGGTAAGTTCGGCTGAAATTCTCTCCATTGTGAGAGCACAGATACTGGCCATCTCTTCCATTTTGCAGGCTGGTCAATGTAATTAGATCGGGTTTTGAACCTCATTGCATGTTGGCTTTGGTTGTGGACACCTGGAATTGGGCTTGCAAACACAGGTCCTATCCAGTTTTCTGGTCATCCTCAACAAGCTTATCCTGTGTGAAAGCCCACTGAAAGAGGGGTTGTATAGAAACATTTTTATGCAGGTCCTTTCCTTGTCAGAACACGGGAAATCTGCTTCAATATCTTGCAAGATTTTCATTCTTTTCCATCTACCTTACAGCCCTCCTAGGTTGGAAGATCTCATTCTTGTTTGATTGAATAATTATATTTGAAATTCCAGGAGGGCATGCAGAAAGGGAGATGAAAGATGGGAAAAAAGGTTAGACTGTTGAGAATTCTCAGAGTAGGAATCCAGAAAGGATACCCAGAAAGATAAAGAAAAGGGTTTTTTCTTTTATGTTTGGGGACATTCTCTGTTAAAATTTTGGAAATTTAAATGGTTGTGTGTAGCAATAAGCCTGAGCAGTAGCAGGCTGGAGTTCAACAGGGAGGACTGTAAAATCAGGGGAGGACAGATTGCAGTTAACCAAGAATAAATATTTCTGCCCAAATTGGCTGGTTTTTCTCCCCCTGTTGAACCTGCAATTATTTGGAATGTGTGGTTTGAAAAAGGCAAAAAGATTTTTTTCCACTGGATGTTGTCTGGATGCCATGTGAGAATGAGAGTGCATTTGTCTGAATCCCGGAATCTCAATTTGAGGAGTGGGAATACAACTCGGGTTCGTGGGAAAGACTAAGTGTCCAGACCATCTGCGGCTTTATTGTATTTACCCCAAGGTTCCCACGGTACTCAAGATAATACATGCATTACCAGGCTGGCAGAGATGAACTCTGCTGCAAAGCCTCAACACAACTAGAGAGTTTCTGTACACTCCCTATCACATGCAGGTACAGGGCAATTGCTGACAGAATGCAGAAGTTAAAATAGTTTTCTGAGGTCGTCACATACAGAACAGGTAAAGAAACGTCTTTCAATCACTCCGTAACAATGCAATTACAATATTTCTAATTGCCTGTATTGACACTTGAGTTCAATAGTTTGAACCCATCTCCAGGTCTGCCTAGAAATGTAAATTCAAGCTACTGAAACTATGCATGAACTCAAGTCTCTTTTCTACGCTAAATTCCTGAATTGGCCAGGGCACAAGGAGCCTCTGGGCTATCAGAAGATACTTCCTGGTAAACTGAATTCCAACCATGACTATTTACACAGTATATTTAGGCTGAATGGCCTGCCTACTGTAGCCCACAGGTTAAGGTGAGAGAAAAGGAGTGGGGGAATGCCATTTTAAACAGTGACAGCTTGGTATTGAGAAGGAACACAGGATTTGATCCCAGAATGCAAAAAAGCACACAAAAAAAACCTTTTTCTGAAAAGATGCACCCAAATTTTCCCAACAATCCCCCTTTCTCACAAGCTTCGCTTTGTGACACAAACAAGTGAGTCAGTTTGGATAAATCCCGTTCCAAGTATTTTTCCTATAGAACAGCTTCCATCTGAAAACCAAACTAATGTGACGAGAAAGCTATTGCATACAGGTGAGACTTGTGCATTTGCTGAGAGTTCAAAGGGTAGGAAAAATGGGAAACAATTATTAAGCAGCCAAGAAAGAGAAAGAAAGAAAAAGTCCAAAACACATGATATGCAAGCCCAATGCTAGTGGTCCTCCTGGGAAACTCCATGCTGCTTTTGGCCCCCTTTGGCTGCAAAGGACTCAGTGCCAGCCAGCTCTCATCCTCACCTGCTCCCTCCCCTCTCTCCAGTTTTGCCACCCAATTTCGAGGCCTGGTTCCTTTGCTCCCTCGGCCTCCTCTGACCCATTGCAGCATTAAGCATTTCATCCTCGTCTGGGCTGAGGCCCCCACCGAGAGGAATACCCTGTCTGTGGCCACCATCCCTTCTGGGCAGCAAACTTGGTTTATCCTTCTTTGCAAGGAGGGAGCAGTGTGAGGTGAGGCAATGACCAGATGTCCAGTTCAGTCTCTTGTCTTGCCCTTTCAGGCACTTCTTCGAGATTTCGTGGTCTAGGCTTGACTCAAGTTTCTTAGCTGTACCAAAGTTGCATCTCACGGTTTGCCAGGAATGATGCAATGGAGCAAGACAGAACACAGGAATGGATTCCCATCAGTCACTGCAGTTCCTGGAGCCTGGGTGTGGCATAGGACATGGAGGGCTGTTCCTTCCAGGGCTGTAGAGGAAAGGAGTTTTTTTCTTTCCTGGGGTGCCAGCTTTTCTGTTTGTATCCTGGAAAGGTGCTGCTCAAAGGAAAGGTTAATTCAAAAAAAAAAAAAAAAAAAAGCCTTTTACACTTCTTCAGATAAGCTGGTTGGAGGCAGTGGCAGAGAGATCCACATGAGTTTAGAGATAAACCTCAAGATGTAAAGACTGTACTTTTTGAGTCTCTTTAGCACAGTCTGCAGAAGTAAGTGTTTGGGTTGCTGAAATCAATCCAACCAATGCAAGAACGCACACAAAAGAAATCCTTTGTTGAACTGGTGTTGCACAAACCTGTTGCTTACCTATGCTAAAGAGAAATATGCTTCCTGCTGGACAATGAGAACAGTTTTACACAATTTCTTATTAGAGGTGATACTCTCCCACATACATACGAAATGCACCAACCCTGTGTTAACACAAGCAAACCTGAACTATCACACATTTCATCTAACAAATGATGGTTGCACATTTAGATGAACATATGAGAGCTTAGGTTCATGGAAAGAAGATTGAGAACTTTCCATTTTAACTACCCGCATCCTTGGGCTGACAAATGGGCTCAGTTCCCAACGAACATACGGCTACTATAGGGAAAAAAATTTTTTTCTAGTACTATCAATAACAGTTACAACAGTTACAAATGTTTCACTATTCTCAATATTTGGCAATATTGCAAGAGGAAAAAAGGAAACAAAACTTTTTGTGGAACTCAAGGGGAAAGTAGCCTCAATGATTTGAAAAGAAACTCTTCCCACTGCATGCGCAAAAACACATGAACAGCCCCAGTTTCATCCTTTCCCTCCCAATCATTCAGTTGTAGCATTGCAATGACAAGATGGTGTATTTAGAATGCAGAACTTATACACACACACATATATAACACCCAGATCATGTTCATAAAAAAATAGAAGTTATTGGATAGGTAAAAACTCTTGATGGCAGAGACGAATCATTAAGACACATGCTCACTACATTCCTTTTTGGAAGGATTCCCTTTCTAAAAAAGAAATCCCCTAGCTCCTCATTGAGAGTGCTTAAGGGTCTTTGTTTTAACAAAAACCTTCCAGGCAGAAATTTTCCTGAGGCAAATACAAGCTTTGAACATTCAAAGGACCTCAAATGCCTTGCCTCAGATACACTACCTCCCCCACCCACCCCAAGAGAGAATGATTTCTTTTGAGAGTCTTCTGGATACTGGAAGACTTTCTTTTTAGAACCTGTGATTGGAAGCAGAGCCGCTTAAACTTCCCAAAGTACTTTGAACTGAGTACATGCTCAGAGGCTTTGTGTGTGCTGCTTCTGCAGTACTCAAAAAGTGGTGGCACCTTCCTGCCAGAGCATCCCCCCTTTTCTAGGCTCTGTGGAATAGCCAAGCCCATAGAATCAAGAAATCATATAACTTTCCAGCACAGATTCCCCTAAATTCAGTTGGCCAGATCAAACCCAGAGAAGAGGCTGCAGTTACCATCTCTTTCAACGATGGGAGTGCTCTTAGCAAAGAAGACTATACTTCCTTTTTTCTTTTTCTTTTTTTTTGGTCTTTACTCCAAAAGTTACTCATTTCTTCCCAAATTTTTTTCCAGTAGAAAAAGTTCCAAATCACCATTTACCAAAACTCTTAAAATTCTCTCACACACCAAGCACCTTGCACCCCTTGAATCAGGGAATTCTTGTCTCTCTAACTCTCACATGGCATGCACAGAATATCCAGAATAAAAATCTTTTTGCCCATCCCTGCAGAGGCAATACTTGCGGGGTGGGGGGGGGATAGCAAACGGGGGATGAAAAAGGTCACATGTTGAAGGCCAGTTGCAAAGCACACGAGGGAA
>NW_025336217.1:0-5424 GCF_004798865.1 Varanus komodoensis | reverse complement strand
AGCAGCAAAGAGACGTTTCTGCTCCAGAGCTTTAGAAGGTGACATGGGTGAGCTTTTTATTCTGCTTAATAGGATTTCTTCCTGAGGAGTTTCCCAGGAATCCCACCACAGGAGATTTGGAAGGGGTCGAGAAGAGACTCTCATAACTTGAACCCTTAATTCCCCTCATGCAGTTCTGAAGGATCCATCAGAGGTAGTGGCCTTGCCCTGTAAAGACCCACCCAATGAAGGAAGAGTGCTGTGATTCCACATCAGTCCTTTCATTTCTAGGCTGATCAGGCTCAGTTGACCCTGTCTCTCCTTGTGTGACTGAGTTTCAGGCCACGCATCTTCCTTGCTGTCCTCCTCTGGAGGCCTTCCTATTCCGCCTTCTGAGCTCTTGTGCATTTAATGTCTGTCAACGTGGCACTATGAGGAACAGGTGGGATCTACAGGTCTCATCTGCATCGCCTGCACTTCCCCAGTCAAATCATCCAGGATCTGTTATTTTCCCCATCTCCTGCACTACGCATCCCATTGCCACTGTGCTCCCCGACCTCAGAATTCCCCTTGCCTTGTGGTGCCCACTCTCTGCTCCGGCGCTCTCGGGTTGCCTCCAAGATGGCCACCCACGTTCCCTTGCTGCACGTGGCTGCCTCTCTCACCTTTGCAGAGCACCAGGCATGACATGGAGGTTGCAGACCACTGCCATGTGGAAAGGTTCCAGGTTCATATTCCCTGACTCTAGATTCTGCCTTTCCCTCCAGATTGTGACATTCTGACCTTTCTTCCCTCCCACCTGAAGGTGATCAGCGTAGTCCCTGATCCTCTGCCCGATCTCCTCTTCCAACCCATGTCAGCTCACTCGCTGGGACCGTGCTTGCTGACATAGTTCACCCCTCCCAGGTGGGGCACCATTCCCTGCGCCTCCCATCTAGGAACCTGCATGTATCCTGGGGTGAGGAATGCACACACCACGAAGGGCAGACTGTGTTCATCTGGGCATACCAGGTCACACACGGATTCCCTTGTAGGCCCAACCCGGCAAGGCAGCGAGCCCTACAATTCCAAGGTCAAAGAATGTGAGCAAGGACACGTGCTGTCCTTGTACAGACTTGTATGAACACGCATTGCCTCAGTGTGACTCGAAGTAACTCCACCGGCCAGGAGCAGCTGGACTCAGTCCTAGGAAGCCAGGAGAGGGTGCCAACAGAGGGACCAGAACAGAGAGTGTTCCACCTGCCCCTTCACTGGGAAACTCTCAGCTCCATTCTCACATTTATGTATAACAGCTAAGAAGATGGTGACTGGGGAGAATACCTGCCATGGAGGAATCCGGTGTGTCTCTGGCCCGCCTCCACGCTCCTTGTTCTTCCTCCTGGATCTGGAGGAAAGAGCCGCATCCACGGCACGGGCCACGGCCTGGACGGTGCTGGAAGAGAAGAAGCTGTCCAGAGAGAGGGTTCATTCCTTGTCCACTTGGGGCAGGCCCTCCGGTTCCTCCTCCTCTCTGCATCTCATCCACTCTTTCACTGACAGAGCATGGTTTGAATACGAACACTTGAAAGCTGTCTTCTCAAACGCAACCATACTTGCATACAAATTCTGAAAACCATCCAAGTTGGCCCTTTTATTTTTTGGGGGAAGGAAGGAAAAAAATGCATATATGTGCTGGAATACTTTTGGAAGTTGTGCATGAGCTAAATTCACTCTAAAGTTGCACATAGTTGTGGTGATCCAGACTTTTCCATTAACAGGGTGCATGAACTTTTGAATAAGTAATTCAACAATTTGTATTGCATCGAATAAGAAAATCTCTGCAAAATAAATGAAGACTTTGATTTCTACTACAATTTTCCATGACTGCCACCCAGCTGGTGCATTACGTGATTTCATTTGTGAGAGGCTGTGTGAAAAATCCACGCAAATGCCATTCCTGAGGAGCTCCGGTTTCAGGGTCCTCATGAACTTGTCTCCCTGCTCAGTGTCCAGGGAGAAGAGCCCCACCATCGTCCACCTGAAGTGCAGCAGTAGCCTGGTGATCCCTGGGTACTGGAGGCCTTCTTCCGGGAGCATCCTGTACAAGGGGGGGACTGGCTTTTGTCTCCCCTGACCTGACCAGTGAACGCATAAGTGACCTGCAGGAGAAAGGAAGAGAGACTGCAGGAGAAAGGAAGCTGATGGATTGCTTCATTTCAGCACGAGATCAAAAGGGACGGATGAGGCCGCACGCAGCCCCTGCTAGCCCTCTTGGCTCGGGCCTCTTGGCAGAGCAGCAGAGCAGCAGAGGCAGAGGCTGGGAGCGAGGCTGAGAGGTCAGGGGATGGGCGAAGGCCAGGCAGGGGCTGGGCAGTGGAGCAGAGGGCCAGAGGCAGAGAAAGGAAGGCGGGGCAGAGCTTTCAGAGCAACCAGGAGGCAGCAAGGAGGGGGGTGGGGGGCATCCCTGGTCTTCCTCCCTTGGCTGTGGCCCGGGCCATACGGAGACTCCGTTCCCTGAGACACAAAGGTTTGATTGTTTGTTCGTTCATTTTTTTTGTGCTGTGCTGTGCTTCGCTTTGTTTTTCTTCCAATTTAAAATAAAGTTTATTCTCTCCTTGTGTGTGTGCGCGAGTGGGTTTCTGTCTGGGAGAACTGGATGAGTGAGAGGAACTGCAGGGCAGAAAAGGCGGGGGACCAAGGCCAGGTCTCGGAAGGGATCCCGATGGCAGGCCAGGAGGTGGCCTTGGCGTGTCCTGGGGGTTGCTGTCCGCTGCGAGAGCCGCGACGTGTCCGCCCTTCTCCCCCAGGAGAGGCAGGGATACACTCGCCCTCGGTGCAAGATGGGGACCCTGCCAGAGGAGGAGGTGAGTGACCTGGGGGCCGAGAGCTCCTCAGGCCCCCCGGAGCAGCCCCCCCTGGAAAGAGGGCTGAGGGAGACGCCACGGGAGGAACAGCCGTGGAGACATGGAGGCATGTCCCCCACAGGAGGGGAGGCCAGTACGTCCCCTCCTCCTCCTGCACCAATCTGGAGCTGGGAAACAGGTTCTCTGCACTTGGGGGATTGGGCTGAGGAGCCTCGGGTGGCAAGCAGGACCCCCAGCCTGGGACGTCAGGCGGCAAGGGGGCCACTGTGGGAGAGGCGAGGGCCAGGGCACGGCCGCCCTCCAGCTCCGGGAAGGCACAGCAGGGGTAATTGTTGTCGGGGAGTCTGAGACTGAGGGGGACTATAGTTGGGAGACGCACTTGGCAGTGACAGCCAGGTCATGTCGCTTCCTAGATGCTTTGGAGAGATGGCTTTTTGCACTGACGGTCCCATAAATCAAAGGCTCCTTCCGCCTCGCTCTGTCTCTCCGATTCCCAAGACTTCATCACAGAAATGGGAGAGGAAACGGTTAATAGAGTTCTTCAAACACAGATGCCGTGAACACCCTCCTGGGCTCTCGGGGTCATTCTTGTCCTTCAACATTGTACGTTGGGAAAGAAAAGAAAATTACCCCGGATGCCCAAGATATGCTTGACCCAGAAGTGCAGCATTATTTGCTCTATATCTCATCCAGATAAAACATTTTTTCCTGTGAACAATACAGCAAGGCTCCAGTGTTTAGGGTTCTTCCACAGAGACAAAATAAAGTGGAAGATAGAACCCTCTGCCAGGATGTCAGAATATGTAAAAGATCGTTTTAAATATGATCAGCAAGATCACCTTGTTTTGAGTTGAGAATTGCATCTTAAAATAACAATGTCCAAAAGTAGTAATATTGATGTCCTCCCTCCATCTAATCCCTGCAAAATGCTGAACATATAGAAGCCCTGCACATGCTGGCCGGGGCAGGTGGTCTCAAGCAGAGGAGGACTCACTATAGATGAGGAATAGATGAACATGGAAAAAAGTGAATCAGAGAGACCCCTGGCCCAGCCTGCTCAGGTGCAGGGATCCTCAACGTGTGGTTATTGTTTGGGAACCCACAGCAACAAGTGTTTTCCAGACAGTCACTTGCTGTGCTGCCCTCTCTCTCACAGTCAGAGAAGGAAAAGAGGGACCTTTGGTTCATCCTCAGCATTAACAGAAGTAGATGGGAGCCTGGTGTGGGGCCTGGGGGCCTGAACCCTTTTCCTCATGGGACTGTGTAGGATCATATGTTGTTCCATGACGGACATCATGCTGGCCAATCAATTTGGAATCTTTCACTATCTGTGCATACCAACTCATATCGCTTCTTCCAAGCTTCCCACCTGTGGGATTTTGAAGATGCCCAGCATGTTGGAAAGCTGCCTGGAGCTGTCCGAGTCAGATTCTTCAAGGATGGCCAGCAGGTGATCTCGCCTGCCACACTTGTAATTGGGAACGTGGGCCTGAGCGGTCGAGAGCAGGTCTATGGCTGCGTCGGACGTCAGTTTGACATCGTGAAGGGTGTCATAGATGCTGTAGCCCAGGGTGAGGTTGGGCAAGAGGCTGGGATTCTGGTTGACCTCCTGGATGGCAAACAGGAATGAGAGGATCTTCCAGTGTTCTGTTGATGATTTCCTGGAAAGGAAAAAAAAGCAGGGGAAGTCTCACCCAGCCAACCTTCTCATGGATCCTTCCGGTGCCATTCGAGGCTGCATCCTCCTTCACCAGCATCCACATGCTTAGCTTCTTCCCAACCCCAAGCTAGAGCCCATCTGCCAATTCCTGCTGGACTTCTGATGGGATTCCTGCGGCTTCTTTCCCATTTTACTCCAGCTCCTTCCCCCAAGACAAGACTCCTGCAGCCAAGGTGCCCATCCAGGCAGGAACCCAGGAGAGCAGACAAAGAAGACTTCTGATGCAGAGAAGCTGGCAATGAAGACGAAGTCTCCCGGCCGGAAATAATTGTGTGGCTGCAGCTCAGCCCTGTGAAGCTCCAGGGGCATTTGGCCTCCCGCCTCACACAGGAGGCCTCTGGGAGCAGCAGCAGCAGGAGGAAGAAGGCCACTCTGCCGGCGCTTGGCACGGCCTCCATCCTCCTCTTTCAGCCCAGAAGAGGAGCATTTGGGGGAATTTCCTCCTAAATGCACAAGGAGCCCTCCCAGGCAAGGCTCCTGCGAAGGAAGTGTGAATAAGTGCCTGCACGGCAGACTCCTCTGAAGCCCCAGCCTCTCCCGATCCCTGAACAGCACGGCAGGGAAGGAGGCGCCCTCCCCTTTGTGCCTGGGCGCCAGACCCTCCTCTGCCATCTCAGGGGAGCCTCGGGGGGTTCACAGTGGTCCTGGGCGAGGGGGTCCCGTGAGGTTTGGAAAGAAGAGCAGAAATGCATGATGATTTCGATTCTTATACGACCTCATGGCTGGGGCACCTCTGTGGCTTCCTGACAACCTACCTCACTCCCATGTGCAAGAGAGGCCCGCTCTGAGAATGTGCCCATTCCGCCCATGTGAAGCAAGCAGGAACGAGGGATCTTTCCCTCGTGTGCTTTGCAACTGGCCTTCAACATGTGACCTTTTTCA
>NW_025336216.1:0-20317 GCF_004798865.1 Varanus komodoensis | reverse complement strand
TGCTCCAGGAAGGCAGGACATGCTCCAGTGGAACAAAGCTCAGGAAAACAAAGTTCCATTTAGATGCCAGGAAGCACTTCCAGACAGTTTGGACCCCAAGGATACGGAATACGGATAACCAGGGGTTATGTTTTAAATTGGTCCACCAGCCATGCTGCGCTGCTCTATCACTGTTGCTGCTGCTGCCGCCGGACTGGGTCATACCGCCAAGCCGGGGGCCAGCTGACACCGCTGCTGCAGCCATCGCTGGACTACCCTGGGCACGGAAGACACCAGGGCCACGTTAGGGAAGGGGGAGTTTTTAAATTGTTTTTATAATTTTATTGTATTTTAATTTGTCTTAATTTGTTTTTATGGAGTCGTCCCTGGCCATGTCGACGTTTGTGTTTCCTGGGGAATGCGGGGGCGCCGCCGTTGGGGTGGTCATGGGCAATGGACATAATAGCGGTGGGGGCTTAACGCGTCCGCGTAGAACAAGGCGGGACAGATGGTTGACACCTGTCCCTCCTTCTGGTTTGGCCTCCAGCCAGAGGATTCCAGGTAGTCTAGTCAACAGCCCCTCGGGCCTGACGGTGCTGTTGCTTAATGCCAGGTCAGTCAACAATAAATCTTCCCTCATCCATGACTTGATTGTGGATGAGGGGGCTGACCTGGCTTGCATAACGGAAACCTGGGGGGGGGGATGCTGCCTTCTCTCAAATGTGCCCACCCGGGTATGTGGTTCAGCACTGTTCACGCCTGAAAGGGGAGGGACGTGGGGTTGCTTTGGTTTACCGAGCCTCCATCTCTCTCACGGGACTTCCGGTCCCTTCGAGACCAGGGCTGGAGTGCCTCTACTTGGTGTTGGGCAACCGAGACAGTTTGGGGATTCTGTTGGTGTACCGTGCACCCTTCTGCCCAATAGTCTCCCTGCCTGAGCTGATGGAGACCGTCTCGGACCTGGTGTTGAGGACCCCCAGGATGTCAGTCCTGGGGGACTTCAATCTCCATGCCGAGACTGGTCTGACCGGGGCAGCTCAGAACTTCATGGCCTCCATGATGGCCATGGGGCTGTCTCAACATGTCACCGGCCCGACCCATGAACTTGGACACAGTCTGGACCTAGTTTTCTTGACAGGGCAGGAAGAGGGTAGTCTGAGGGTGAGGAATGTATGTTTGACTCCCCTGTCATGGTCAGATCACCTCCTGGTGAGGTTTGTGCTTGAGAGCGACCTCTCCCTCTGCAAGGGTGCGGGCCCGATTGTGTGGGTCCACCCCCAGAGCCGGATGGATCCGGAAGGATTCCTGAAGGCCCTGCGGGAGTTTCCGGCTGAAAAGACTGGTGCTCTTGTCGAGGCTCTGGTCGAGCTGTGGAACGGGGAGATGACCAGGGCTGTGGACAGGATCGCTCCTAAGCATTCTCTCCCTCCGGGCAGAACCCACTCTTCCCCTTGGTATACAGCTGAATTGCGGGCAATGAAGCAGGTTGGGAGACGGCTAGAGCGTAGGGGGAGGAGATTACGGGATGAATCTGACCGAACACACTTGAGAGCCCATTATTTGGCCTATGCTGTGGTGGTGAGGTGGGCGAAAAAGAGGTTTTCTTCCGTTTCCATTGCCTCCTCAAAATGCCATCCAGCAGAGTTTTTTCAAGTGGTGCAAGGTCTGGTTCGTCCAGGTCCGAAGAAAGATCTAGCTCCACCCTCAAAGGCCCGCTGTGACCACTTTGCCATGCATTTCAGGGAGAAAATCGCACAGATTCGTCACGAGCTAGACACCACTAGTGAATCAGAGGTTTCTGGGGAGACACCAATGCTGCCGTCTGGTCCAGAATCATTGGATGAATTTCAGTTATTGCAGCCTGATGATGTGGACAAGGTGCTTGGATGAGTAAGTCCCACCACTTGCCTATTGGATCCTTGCCCGTTTTGGTTAATAAACAATTCCAAGCACGGGATTGGGATCTGGATCTTGGAAGTGGTTAACGCTTCTCTGAGGGAGGGTCGGGTGCCTGCCCCTTTAAAGGAGGCGGTAGTCCAACCAGTCCTGAAGAAAGTTTCACAGGATCCAGAGATAGCTACTAATTATAGACCAGTGGCCAACATCCCGTTTCTGGGCAAGTTGTTAGAGTGGGTGGTGGCGGGACAACTCCAAGCTCTATTGGATGAAACTGATTATCTGGACCCATTTCAGTCCGGCTTCAGACCCAGGTACGGTACTGGATCTGCCTTGGTCGCCCTGTACGATGACCTGTACAGGGAGAAGGACAGGGGGAGTCCATGCGTGTTGATTCTCCTGGACCTCTCAGCGGCTTTCAATACCATTGACCATGGTATCCTTCTGGATAGGCTAGCGGGATTGGGGTCGGAGGCACTGCTTTGCAGTGGTTCCGCTCCTATCTCAACAGCCGGTTCCAGAAGGTGGTGCTGGGGGACTATGGCTCTGCACCATGGCAGCAATGCCATGGAGTACCGCAGGGGTCCATTTTGTGCCCTTTGCTGTTTAACATCTGCATGAAACCGCTGGGAGAGGTCATCAGGAGGTGTGGGCTGCGGAATCATCAGTACGCTGATGATACCCAGCTCTACCTCTCGTTTTCCACCAATCCAGG
This sequence comes from Varanus komodoensis, assembly GCF_004798865.1. Classification (NCBI taxonomy): domain Eukaryota; kingdom Metazoa; phylum Chordata; class Lepidosauria; order Squamata; family Varanidae; genus Varanus; species Varanus komodoensis. The sequence continues at coordinate 17,727 of NW_025336216.1, read as the reverse complement.
TGAGGCAGTGGCTGTACTGAACCGGTGCCTGGCCAAGGTAATGGGCTGCATGAGGGTCAATAAACTGAAGCTCAATCCAGAAAAGACGGAGGTCCTGTTGGTTGGCTGATCGGGCTTCGGAGAGGGTGATTTGAACTTAGTCCTGAATAGGGTTGCACTCCCTCTTAGGGACAAGGTCCGCAGCCTGGGAGTTCTCCTCGACCCAGAGCTTTCATTGGAAGCTCAGGAGACAGCAGTGGCGAGGAGCGCTTTCCTTCAGCTTCGGCTGATTCATCAGCTGTGCCCTACCTGGAGTACGACTGCCTGGCGACAGTGACACATGCGCTGTTGACTTCCCGCCTTGACTTCTGTAATGCGCTCTACATGGGGCTACCCTTGAAGACGGTCCTGATACTTCAATTGGTTCAAAATAGAGCTGTCAGGCTGCTGACGGGGACGGGGTGTTATGTTCACATGACTCCAGTCCTCCATCAGCTTCGCTGGCTTCCCATGGAAGTCCGGGCCCAATCAAGGTTTTGGTGATGACCTATAAAGCCCTAAATAGCTTGGGTCCTGGTTACCTGAAGGAGTGCTTACAGTCATATATACCCGCCCGCCCCTTGAGATCTGCGGGAGAGGCCCTTCTCTGGGAACCCTCCATGAACGAAATTAGGAGGGTAGATACTCGGAGGAGGGCTTTCTCTGCGGTGGCGCCCAATCTATGGAATGCGCTCCCCAGAGAGATCCGCCTGGTGCCATCGTTATTTTTTTTTTTTTTTTTTGGCACCAGGCGAAGGCCTTTTTTTTTAAACGTCATTTGCTTATTTTATCTGGCCGGGGCGACTTATTTTATATTGTTAATTTGTTGTATGTATTATATTTTACTTTTATGTTGTGAGCCGCCCCGAGGCTTCGGCGAATGGGGCGGCATAGAAATGTTTTACTAAATAATAAATAAATAAAGGCTGGACATGCACATGGTGCACATGTCGTGAGCAGAACCAGGTTGGAGCCGGGGGTCAGACTAGAGGGCCTTGGAGGCCCCTTCTGACTCAGTCTGTTTCTATTTTTCTACTTTTCTATGCTGCTTTGCTGGGGATGAGGCCACTTGCTCGGCAGGGAATGAGCAAGGAAGGAAGTTGGGGGAATTCTCGGCAGCTGGAACAGGAGACCAGAGACCCCTTGATGGAGTGCTTGGTGGGCTTTTGGAGCGGGTGTCTTTACTTATGGTAACAAAGGTGTCTTTTGAAGGAATTTGCTTCCAGGGAAGGGAAGCACTGAAATGCAGGAGCCCTGAAAACCTCCTTCTTTGACATCTGCATGCCATACTTCCAGAGTGCAGATGAGAGTCCTGATAAATTTCTTAGAGGAGTGCATAGACACTTTCTTCATTTTTGTTCCTGACAATCAAGCATTAGTAATGCTCCTTGTGCTTGTTCCTCTCACAATAAAATTATGAAGGTAAGCACAAGTGAGTGGACATGGGGTTGGATTGTGTGCCTTTGAATTCAGGTCTAAGAAGGTTTTGGAAGGGAGATTTAGGCCACCATATTGCTCATGACAAAATTTCTCCTATAGTAGAAAACATGATTTAAAAACAGAAGTTGCATTCCTTTCCCTTTCTCAACTTCCTGTCAACACGGATCTTTCTGGGGACACTTCACAATATAGGATGAAAATCACAAAGACTGCAAATACAAACTATTAGTAAAAAGAAGAAAACACAAACCACAATGCTTAGCTAATGAGATTAAAGTGGAAGGAGATCATGCCTGGTGATTTCCCATGTTTGAAAAGGAGCCTTGGCCAAACTCTTCCCCAAACAGTTCCTTGCCCTGTTGCCTGGCTTTGTAGCCAGAAAGGCCAGCACCACAGTCACTGTTTTGGCCAGGAGGGAAGAAAGGGCTACTGAAAAGATAATGCTGAAGGCTGTTTTTCGAAGGAGGCAGGTGATGCTTCTTGGCTGACCAAAGAGGAAAGAGCATGCAAAGCAGAGCAGGAGGGAGACAAGAAGAATGTAGGAGAGGTCTCTGTTGTTGGCCTTGACTATTGGGGTTCTTCGGAACGTTATGAAGATTCCTAAGATGCTTCCTGTGGTTATGGAGAAAAGTAGGGCCACGCAAGTGAGGAGGGTCCCCAAGGAATCTTCATAGGAGAGGAAGGTAATGACCTTGGGGATGCACTGATGCTTGGCCTTGTTTGGATACTGATCTTCTGGACACTTCAGGCAAAGAGAAACAGCACCCTGACATGTCTTCCATTCTTCCATTTGTTCTGCAAGACAGGAGGCTAGAAATTGCCTCGTTCTGTGCTGGTGACTCACTTTGCCAAGCAGCTCACATCCCCCACATTAGAACCTCTTTCCTGGCTTTCCAAACAGCTGCAGATTTGCTTTTGTGTGCTTGCACTGGGCAAGGCGCAGCTCCATGGGCTGGAGAAGTTCAAGGAGATCACCACAGCCCAGAATAAGCAATCTGAGGTCAACCCAGACACCAAGCCATTCGATGACAAGCATACTGTAATGTTGCCTGAGTGGAGGGATATGATGAACAATTGCATCACTGTCCCGGGATTCCTGTATTTTCAACCATAACCCTAACTCTAACCCCAACCATTAAGAGGGACAGGGAAGAAGATGGAAGGGATGCTGCCTCCAAGCCGGGACTCACCAGTCTGACTCCCAGCCCCTGAAGATGCACTGAGGTTGAGGCTGGCTGAGCACTCACGTCCTGCGCACCCAAGTCACACCAGGGTCTATCCTGAGACTGTTTCCAGGCCTCCTGCTGTACATCCTGAATAGAAACATGTGAATGCTCTGTTCATGAATTCATCCATAGCGGAGGGTCGGGTGCCTGCCCCTTTAAAGGAGGCGGTAGTACGACCGGTCGTGAAGAAAGCGTCACTGGATCCAGAGATGGCCACTAACTATAGACCTGTGGCCAACATCCCGTTTCTGGGCAAGCGGTTAGAGCGGGTGGTGGCGGGACAACTCCAAGCACTCTTGGATGAAACTGATTATCTGGACCCATTTCAGTCCGGCTTCAGACCCAGGTATGGTACTAAATCTGCCTTGGTCGCCTGTACGATGACCTGTGCAGGGAGAAGGACAGGGGCAGTGCGTCCCTGTTGGTTCTTCTGGACCTCTCAGCGGCTTTCGATACCATCGACCATGGTATCCTTCTGGATAGGCTAGCGGGATTGGGGGTCGGGGGCACTGCTTTGCAGTGGTTCCGCTCCTATCTCAATGGTCGATTGCAGAAGGTGGTGCTGGGAGACTATGGCTCTGCGCCATGGCAGCTATGCCATGGAGTACCGCAGGGGTCCATTTTGTCCCCTTTGCTGTTCAACATATACATCAAACCGCTGGGAGAGGTCATCAGGAGGTGTGGGCTGCGGAATCATCAGTACGCTGATGATACCCAGCTCTACCTCTCGTTTTCCACTAATCCAGGTGAGGCAGTGGCTGTGCTGAACCGGTGCCTGGCTGAGGTAATGGGCTGGATGAGGGTCAATAAACTGAAGCTCAATCCAGACAAGACGGAGGTCCTGTTGGTTGGCGGATCGGGCTTCGGAGAGGGTGGATTTGACCTAGTCCTGAATGGGGTTGCACTCCCTCTTAGGGACAAGGTCTGCAGCTTAGGAGTGCTCCTTGACCCAGAGCTTTCATTGGAAGCTCAGGTACAGCGGTGGCGAGGAACACTTTCCTTCAGTTTCGGCTGATTAATCAGCTGCGCCCCTACCTGGAGTATAACTGCCTGGCGACGGTGACACACTGGTGCTGGTGACTTCCCGCCTTGACTTCTGTAATGCACTGTATGTGGGGCTAACGTTGAAGATTGTCCTGATACTTCAATTGGTTCAAAATAGAGCTGCCAGTCTGCTGACGGGGACGGGGTGTTATGTTCACATGACTCCAGTCCTCCGTCAGCTTCACTGGCTTCCCATTGAAGTCCGGGCCCAATTCAAGGTGTTGGTGATGACCTATAAAGCCTTAAACGGCTTGGGTCCTGGTTACCTGAAGGAGCGCTTACATCCATATGTGCCCGGCCACCCCTTGAGATCTGCGGGAGAGGCCCTTCTCCGGGAACCCTCCATGAAAGAAATTAGGAGGGTAGGTACTCGGAGGAGGGCTTCTCTGCGGTGGCGCCCAATCTATGGAATGCGCTCCCCAGAGAGGTCTGCCAAGCGCCGTCGTTATTTGTTTTTTGCGCCAGGTGAAGACCTTTTTATTTAAATGTCATTTTAATTGTTAACAATATTTGCTTATTTATCTGGCCAGGGCGACTTCTTTTATATTGTTATTTATTTTATATTGTTAATTTTATATTGTTATTTTTGTATTTTTTTGTATTTTATTGTGTTGTAAGCCACCCCGAGTCTTCAGCAAGAGGCGGCATAGAAATGTTTTAATAAATAAATAAATAAATAAATCATAAATATAGGAATCTTCAAAAGCTGCATAATTCATCCTTTTACTTGTTTGGGGAATGAAGGAAAAATATGCATAGAGGTGCTTAAAATCTATATCAGTATGCATTAAATTGACAGCAAAGTCCCACAAAGTGGTGGTGATCCAGACTTTCCCATTAACAGGTTTCATAAATACTTGAATAGCTCTTTCTACTATCAGTAATACATAGAAAAAAATGGATCTCTGCAAAATAAACAAAGACATCGATTTCTACCATCTCCTCCAGTGATTGTGCATTGATAAGGAAACTTCCTGATTTCAACTGTGAGAGGCTGCATGAAAAAATCACACAAGTGCCTTTCCTGAGAAGCTCCAGTTTCACGGTTCTCATAAACTTGTCTCCTTTCTCAGTATCCAGAGCAAAGAGGCCAACCATCCTCCACCTGAAATGCAACAGCAGTTTGACAATCCCTAGGTACTGGATGCCTTCTTCTGGGACCATTCAGTCGAAGGAAAGGGACTGGCTTCAGCTGGGTCCCCGGAGATCCCACTCAGAGCTCTCTAACTGCATGTACTGCCATCTTCGTGAAGCAGAATAATTGATCCCTCAATCCAATTTGATCTCCAGAGATGGGGCAGGCTGTGATTGTGTCAAAATTTTGATCCACCAGAGCCAGCCAAGAAGGTCAGCAAGAGGGAGAGTCCCTGATGGAGGAATGATCCTGTCATTCCCTTCCCAGCTATCTCTGAGGGATCGAGAGGGAAAGCACTTCCCTCTGTCCTCTCCTCTTCCCTCCTCTTTCCTTTGGAAATGATTCTCCTTGGCTCATTCTGGTACTCTTTTCTCCTTTGGTATTTGTGTGTGTGGGGACTGTGTGTGTGCAGCTAGTATATCCAGGAGATGAAGTCAGTTTTAGGATAGGAATGTCTAATATCAGAACTCAAATGCACCTGCCTAAGAAGATGAAGGAGACAAGTTCAGGTATCCATCAATCCATTGTACCCAGTGTGGCATAAATTTGGACGGGGACTAGAGAGATCCACGTTTAAATCCCCACTCATTCTTGATGATTACTGGGTAACTTTATGTTGGTTTCTCACTCTTCTCCTAACCCATCTCATCAAGTTATTGCTGTACCAGTTGGGGATTCATGTTGCCAGGAAAACACCTGCCCATTGTGTAGTTTTCCGATTTCCTGCTGCATCAAGAAACTGTGCATATAATGTCAAGCTGCAGTCATGTGTTCCAGTCCAGACTCATGGTCATTACTTGAAGAAAGGTAACCATGACCATGGCAGCTAATTTGAGGTAATGGGAGAGAAGCCTGCATTCTAGACACCACAGTGACTTCCTCTGGAGTGCTTCCTGTTGAACACATACTGCCATCCAAGTGGCCCTCCTGAGGAGTTCCAGGTGTAGATGAGGCAGTGGTGCAGGGAGGTTGTGTGGTCCTCACAACTTCTTGGCCCTCCTATTCCACTACGTGCTGATCGGCTATTTCCTCCAAAATTCCACTACAGCATCAGGAAGTGTCTTCAGGTGCATGCTTCACATGTATGCTGAACCCCCTCCTGGGTTGTGTTCCACATTTTCTGAGATACCCCTTCAAGAGGATTCCCATTTACTTCTTTTCTTTCTGTTTTGGGGATATTCAAAGCCAAAGGTGGCAAGTCCCACATGGTTTCCTTGATTCACTGATTATTTTCTCCACAATCCAGAAAGGGACATAAAAGACAACCTCGTGGTGACATCTCAGTTCCAGGAGGCTTGCAAGGCTGATACTCTTGCCCTGCTCCATTCTTTAGCAGTGAAGGCTGACAAAGTCTCCCCTAAGCAATATCAATACTGCCAGAAAAGGGTTATCTATCACGGTTATGCAGAGGGGAGGGAAATCCTGAGCACGTGAACTGAGACTATTGTAAAGCTTCCAGAGCCCCATAGAAAGAAAGATTCTAAAGCAACTTTTCGTTCTCTTCCGCTACTGCAGGCAATGGATCCCCGCATTCTCCCAAACCGCTAAACCACTTACTGGCCTAATCCATAACCCACAGCAATATGCTCTGACCCTTTCGCATTCTGCCAGGGATGCCTTAAGATCACTCAAGAAGGCTATCACTTCTCCAACAGTCTTAGCGCTTCCTCAGTACAGCGAACCCTTTTATCTCTTTTGCCACTCTGGGAGGTGCCAGCGGGGTGCTCTCCCAGCCTTTTGCTGACCCTATGAGAACAGTAGCCTATTTTTCCTCTCTCCTTGATCCTGTTACCAGGAGTTGCCTACATGTCTCCGGTCCATCACTTTTGCAGCCCTCCTGGTCAAAAAGGCACAAGTCCTCATTTTGGGACATCAAAATTTCCTCCATGTTCCTCAGGGAGTCAAAGGTATTCTGCCAGTTCATAAGACCCATCACCTCTCTGTTCACAGACAAACTTCCTCTGAGCAAGTGCTGCTCTCCAACCTTTGAATGCTTCTCATCTTCTTCACTGCCATAACTACAACATCCTCTGTACTGTCAGATTCCACTGCCATGTCACCAACTGAGTCCTCCCATCCTTTCATACAGCTATAATCTACTGACCAGTTTAAGTAAGAGACATGAGGTGATATTTTTATAACTTCATTTTTATTAATTTGCTCATACTTAGAACAAAGACATTGGTAATTCTCTTTTGTCTTCCAGTCCTTTTTTTCAACTAGATTACCATTCGAGAACTCTGGTTAAAAACTTGGCTGGGACTCTCTTGTCCCTCCATCGTCGTATTTAGATTCTGTTATATTTTCAGTACAAAGACCTTCTGATAGTCCTTAAGACTTAGGAAAACTCTCATTCAAAAGGCACTGGGTCGTGTCCTTCCACCACTTCTTTTGTTAGTTCCTTGCTGAGGAAGCTGCCCCCACCCAGAAAAGACTATGGAACTGGAAAAGAAAAAATATATACCACAGCAAGGAAGCACTATTAACTGTCTTCTCATAAAAATGGATTATCAGTGTGTCATTCTTTATTTAAAATGGCTACATTTCTTCTCATTGCTACACATTTCAATTTCTTTTAGGGAAAATGATGTAGCCTCAGTTTTTCTAAGAAAATGGCTGACTAACTGCCTCCCTACCTTTTTCCTTTTCCACTACTAACTTTGCATTTATCTAGTTTTTCCCTCCCCTGACTGCTCTTTGGGTGGTGCAAGATTCCTCTCTGTGTGCTGCTCTTGTGGATGAAATCATTTCATTTCATTTCATTTCATTTCATTTCATTTCATTTCATTTCATTTCATTGTGTTTTTTTTTAATTTAATTTCTTTACTGCCCTTATACCAGAAATGAATTGCAGGAATGTTCACAAATGTGAGAACCTTGATGTGTTGACAAACAATACAAATACAACTTATGCTTTGCTTTTCACCATAAGATGCTCCTTGGTATTCAGGTCAGGCCTCACTAGAATAATATAGCACTTGGGGAAGAAAATGCAGCCCAGCAGCCCAGCGCTGGAGGCCAAGATGGAGAAGACCTGCACAGCCACCATGTACTTGCCCCTGGTGCTCAGGTAGGTGGGCACGAAGGACACCCAGACGCTGCAGAAGACCAGCATGCTGAAGGTGATCAGCTTGGCCTCGTTGAAGGCCCCGGGCAGCTTCCTGGCCAGGAAGGCCAATGTGAAGCAGATGGCAGCCAGAAAGCCCATGTAGCCAAGGACAGTGTAAAACATGGCCACAGAGCCTTCGTTGCACTGCAGGATGATGTCTTCAGTCTGGGAGAGCTTGTCAGAGTCAGGGAAAGGAGGAGAGGTCCCCAGCCAGATGGTGCAAATGATAACTTGTACACTGGAACAGAAGATGACAATGGAGTTGGCCAAACTCTTCCCCAAACAGTTCCTTGCCCTGTTGCCTGGCTTTGTAGCCAGAAAGGCCAGCACCACAGTCACTGTTTTGGCCAGGAGGGAAGAAACGGCTACTGAGAAGATAATGCTGAAGGCTGTTTGTCGGAGGAGGCAGGTGATGCTTCTTGGCTGACCAATGAAGAGGAAAGAGCATGCAAAGCAGAGCAGGAGTGAGATGAGTAGAATGTAGGAGAGGTCTCGGTTGTTGGCCTTGACTACTGGAGTGTCTTGGAATTTCCTGAAGAATCCTAGGATGCTTCCTGTGGCTATACACAAGATTAGGGCCAAGCAAGTGAGGGAGGTCCCCAAATATTCTTCATAGGACAAAAAGGTGATGATCTTGGGGATGCACTGATCGTGAGCCTTGTTGGAATGCTGATCTTCTGAACACTTCAGGCAAAGTTCAGCATCTGTTGAATGCAAGAGAAAGCCCTTGACATCCCTAGCCATCTCCAGTCTTTACAGTTTGTTTCTTGATGTTGTTGTTACCATTCTTACTATTATTACATTTGGTAGTAGTATTATTGACACTACTCTGGTGTGAGAGACAACATATAATGCTTTCCTGAAGTAAATGACCTTGCTGGGTCCCTTCATTCCCCAGTGCCAACATGAAGTATCATAGCAGACAACACTGAAGCCACTTTTCAAAGTGGACTAGGATGGGTGGTCATATATTGTTCTTTACAATCATGAATACCCTCATGCAATTGAGAAAGGATAACATTGTCAGGGACTCCATCCTGCACACATCTCAGTGGAGTGGTGCCAACATACCAGGATGAAGAGCAGGGGACTCATGGATGCTGGGGACTGCAGGATGGCAGTGGAGTCCGGTGGTGCTGATCCCTGGCCAATCCACTGCCTCATTCACGTGGAGGGTGACATCCCCCGGCATCAGTGCTAAGACTCTAATTGAGGAACGGCCAAAATTAAGTACACTGCAAGGAGCTGCTGGATGGGCAGGAGAAGTTCAACATCACAAATGCCCACCACAGGCCTTCCCAGGTAAGGCCAGGGGAAGGTGTACCAGCAAGGGAGAACAAGCTTGCAGTGAACAAAAGAGTAAGGGGAACATGGCTGTTGAAGAAATAAATAAAGGAGGCATCCTGAGAACCCCACTTGGCAGTTGGGCCATGCAACACTTCTAGGACTGGAGAGAGCAGGTGGGTCAAACCACTCCCACAGACTATGAATTTCTGCTCATTTACACCAGAAACAGCCAGACTTGGCTTTGCACCCCATACCTTCATTGCTCTGCTACAAGGTAGCTCCTTTGCTTCCATACTCACACACCTTCTCGAGTGGAGATGGTCCCTTCTGCACAGGAAAAGCAACCATAGCAGCATATGGGCTCTCCTTCCCGAACCACCTTGAAGAATCCTGGGCGGCAGCTCTCCACACACCTGGACTGGGGCAGGGGCTGAGCACAGAGAGAAGGAGCATCAAGGGAGATAATTCAGGGCTGATGAAGTTGTGGACTGGAAAGATAGAGCTGGAAAGGACACGGTGGAGAGGATCTCCAGCCAGAATGTTAGTTAAGGGATGGGAAATTAAAACGATGGAATGAAGGGGAGAGTTTTCTTCACCTTATCTTGCCATCTGGGCCATGCAATGGGATCTTGTTGAGTCGCAAACATGGGGCCAGGCAACCCCTGTCTTTCCAGACTCCCAACTTTCACTCTTACAACAGTCCTGTTGGGATACCTCACCCAATTCACAAGGTCCAAGTTGGCTGCCAAGTCCCCATTCGCATCTAAATACACACCATCAATAGAATGATTGTGAAACTGGGGGTCTCTCAGGAAATTATGAAGCTATTAAGAGCAGAAAAAAGCAAAAGCATTTGAGAAGACACATTTCATACCCCTGTTTAGTAAGTGATCGTTCCATTTCAATATGGCTGAGTTTGTTTTACTACGGACAAGATTCTGATTTCATTCCTGCAAATGGTGTTCTTTAGCATTTTAGGAAGGAGAGATTAAAAGCCTCTTTAGTGAAGAGAAAGGGAAGCCAGCTTCTTTGAGAGGAATCTTTCAGGAATCTTTACAGGCAGTACATGGTCAGCCCTGCTACATAGCCTGCATTCCTTCAGAAATTGTCCTGAGAGTTCCTTTTAGTCCGAGGAGTGTCACAAGAATCCTAGAGAGAAGATTTGGAAGGGGCAGGGAGCCATAATGTCCAACCCCCTCTTCAGGGAAGTAGGGCAGGTTGAACCATCCCTTTCAGATGGCTATCAAGTGCAAACTGGATGGTCTCCACTTTGGGAGAGCCCAAAGGTCCCTAGGTCATGGTTTCAATTGCTCGACTGATCTAAGAGTCATGAAGTTCTACCTGAGGTTCTGCTGGAACTGGCATCCTGTTACTTGACCCCATGATCCCATGCCTGCACTCTTGGATGGTCAAGCGGAGATGTGGGCTTGCTCATTGTGAAAGCCTTTCATGTTCTCGAAGCATGCTATCATATCTTCTCTCATTGTTCCTTCTCCATCCAAAACATGCCCACTTCACAAAATCTCTCCGCATACAGCTTTGTTTCCAGTCCATGGATAATTTCTCCTACAGAAATCCTGTAAACCTTGTTTCTGTCCTCCAAGCTATTAGCCCTCCCACAAATTTGTCATCCACAAATTTGACCAGCATTCCCTGAACTTCCTTGTTAAAATCATCAATACGAGGAGAAGAAGAAGGTGAACAGAGAAGGTGTTATTGATTACCACACTTTGAGTCATTCTGGAGCTAGTTAGCTAATCACGATCTCATGGGGCAATTTGTCCAAAGCTCTGCAGAACTCTAGACAGATGTTGTCCTCAGCATTCCCACAGCACACCAGGGAGGTTACCTAATCGTAAAGTGTAATCTGAAACAACTGACAGGAATTCTTCCTAACAAATCCATATTGATTTCTTGGCAGTACTGCATAGATCTCAAACTCTGAAGATCAATAGCTTTATAATCTGTTTCAGAATTTTCCCAAGCATTTAAATCATACTGACTGGTCTGTAGTTTCAAGATGCCTCCATCTTTCCCTACCTCACACTGAGAACACCATTACCATTCTGCAGCTATCTGGCACTTCTCCCATCTGCCATGATGACTCAAAACAAGTGAGACAGTGGTTCCAAGATTTCATGCACCAGCTTTGACATTTGCCTATCAAACTTGACCTCCCATCATGCTCTTTCTGTTTGTACTTCCCTTCCTCAAAGGATTCCTTATTTCTCTTTTGGGAGAAGAGTCAAAGAAAAAGCTGAGAACTTTGGACCTTCCTTTTCCAACTGCAGGGATTACCTGAACCACAGAATTCTTCCTTTGCCCTTTCTCTTTATGAAACTGGAGAAGGTTTTCCATTGCTTTTAAGATCCCTCACTAACCCCACTCATTCTTCAATTTAGCCTTCCAGATGTCATCTCTGCAAATCTGTTTTGCCTTCCTGTAGTCTTCTTTGTAACTTGGCCTTCCATCCACTTCATGGAATGGGCATCATCAGAGACTTTATAGGTGAAAAGACATAGAACAGACTTTGTTGTCTTCTCCTTCTAAAAAAACCTTGCCCGTCTAAGACCCCTTCCCTTTTTAGAGGCATTTTTTAAAGGACTTTACTTAACATTGCTCTGAGTGTCTTAAAATGGGCTTTCATGGTGTTCAGGCTGACAGTCTGACTAAACTAGGACTTTCCATCTGCAAGAATTCATGCATGGCATGGTCACCTTCCTCCACAGTTCCTGAAGCCGACACTTTGTCCATTAGGTCTTCTGCTTGTGTTACGTACAGCCTGTGAGCCTGATTCTCAATGAGCTGAGAGCAGTCACATTATTCCACTGCTTCCAGTTGTGGAGAACATCCTCTAGTACCTTTTTAACTGACTGCCCACCTTTTCCAGGAAGTTCCCTCCTCATTTTCCCTTCTCTCAGAATTCTGTTATTTGGCTGCAGGTCCCCATTGAACTTCTGCATCCTGCACTACATTTAGTGCTGCAGCTGCACTGCTAGCTCTCAAAACTCATCATTTTCACATTTCCAGTAGGGTTCACACTCACCACTCCAGCACTCTCACTTTTTCTGCTGAGATCGCTAGTAGCTTGCACTTGTTGCACATGTTTGCCATGCTGGGCTCAGCCAATGAAACATGCATTGCATGGAAGCTCCATGTCACCATTGCTGCGCAGAGTTTTAGGACCATTATCTCCAATTTTGCATTCTACCTTGCTCTTCATGTTGCAACATTCTCTGCTTTCTCCTCTGTTCCCTGAAGGTGACCAGCAGAGTCCCTTTCCTCTGACTTTTTCTTTTCTTCCACAAAGGCTTATTTCTGTTCCTTCCACTAGGAAGTACAATGTATCAACAATCCATACTTGACTAAGAGTAGAGTGTGACCAGCTGGGCATAGAAGGTCAGAAACAGATTGCCTTCTTTTCTGAAACTGAGCAAGACAGCAAATCCTTTTATTATTAGCTCAAAGAATCCAAACAGGAAAATATAAGATGCTCAGACTCCTTGTATGATCTGCTTCAGGATGCCTTAATGTGTGTCCAAGAACCTAACAGATGTACCCCATCCCCAGAAGTCAGGAAAAGGGACCAAAAGAGGGACCAGCAGATAGTGTGTTTCAGCTGCCCCATGCATACAGAAAGCCTCATCTCAATTTCTCATATTCAAATTAAAGTTTTCTATGATTTCTATGATTTTAGAACTCAACATTTAATCAGAATGTTCAGCAGGAATATAAAAGAAGGGGAGGGAATACCTGCCATGGATGCAGCCAGTGTACATATTGTTTGGCTCCAGTTTCCATACCCTTCCTCTTGGATCTGAAGGAAACTGCTGCATTGAAGGCACGGGCCACTGCCCGGACTGTGTTGTAAGGAAAAAAGCTCTCCATAGACAATATTCTTTCCTTGTCCATTTGATACCGGAAATCTAGTTTCTCCTTCTCTTTACATCTTGTCCACTCTTTCACTGACAGCACATGCTTGGAATAGGAACATTTGAATGCTGCATTCATGAATTCATGCATGGAGATGTAGAAATCCGTAAAACCATCATAGTTCATCCTTTTACGTGTTTGGGGAATGAAAGAAAAATATGCATAGACATGCTTGAAGTATACTCGAGTATAAATCAAATCAACTGCAAAGTCCCACAAAGTTGTGGTGATCCACACTTTCCCATGCACAGGTGTCTTATACTTTTCAATAGCTATTTGTACAATATCAATTGCATAGAACAACAAATATACCTCTGCAAAGTAAATGAAGACATTGATGTCTAACAACTTGTGCAGTGAGTGTGGCTTGATATATATATTACCCGATTTCAGTTGTGAGATGCTGCGTGAATAAATCACGCAAATGCCATTCCTGAGGAGCTCTGGTTGCAAGGTTCTCATGAACTTGCTTCCATTGTCTGTGTCCCCAGCAAAGAGACCAACCATTGTCCACCTGAAATGCAGCAGCAGTTTGATAATCCCTGGGTACTGGAGCCCTTCTTCTGGGACCATCCTGTAGAAGGAAGGGGACTGACTTTTGTCTTTCAAAATCTGTGAAGTGAAAGCATAAGTGACCTGGGAAAGAAAGGAGGAGACCAATGCATGTTTTCATTTCAGCACTAAATCAATTTTCAGCTTCACGTGAAAATACGTGGCATAATATTTATGTGTATATATGCAACCTCACTCTAAAGGAAGAAAAGTTTCATTTTTTCCAAAAAATAATCTCTTTAGACATCCTAAGTTTTCAACACTGATTAGTGGAGGCCATGAGTGCCCAGACCTCTGGAGCATCTCCAGATTTTCTATCCTGGACTAATTTTCCCAGCTCTTCATCCCATAAATGAGGGGAGAATTGGTTAATGGGGTGTTCGAACAAAGATGCCATGGAGCCCTTCCTCGCGTTTCAGAGTACACTTTTTCCTTTTGTATTCTATGCATTAGAATGAAAATAAAACTGTTCTTGTAGGTCAAGATATGATTGACAGTGAGGTGCAGAATTATTAAGTATACATAGAAAGTAGAGAATCATGCACTCAAGATCTGGTCCTAACCGTAGGAATTGGATGTGTGGTGGGAGGTGGAGGGGACATTAACCCTTTCCATCACAGAATTGAGTAGGATTGTCTACTCTCCTGGGAGGGATACTGTGCATGAGAATTATTTGGAGAATATTTTGCTTTCTCTCCATGGGGCCCAATATTCCATCCTGCAAAACCCTCTACCTGTGGGATTTTGTAGATGCCCAACATGTTGGAAAGTTGCATGGAGTTGTCAGAGTCAGATGCTTCAAGGACAGCCAGCAGTTGATTTCGCCTGCCACACTTATAGTTGGGAATGTGGGCCTGAGAGGTTGAGAGCAAATCTATGACTCCATCAGCTGTCAGTCTGGCGTCATTAAGGCTGTCATACACGCTGTAGCCCAGGGTGATGTTGGGTAAGAAATGGGGATTCTGGTTGACCTCCTGGATGGCAAACAGGAAGGAGAGGATCTTCCAGTAATACGTGGATCCAAAACTGAAAAAAAGGGGGAAGGGGTCACTCTGGCACCCAATTTCAAGACTACTTCAGCTGTTGTCTTCTGAGGAAACATCCTGCTCTCAGGCTCACACATGCTCATCCTGCTTCCAACCCAAACTGAGTGCCCACGTGCCAATTCCTGCAGAATTGCTGCTGTTAATCCAGTTGTGAAACTGGCAACTTTCCCATTTGAGTCCCAGTCACTCTGCCATCCCACTGCACAAACCCTTCAACTGTTGCCTTTTAAGGTTGCATCCTGCTTCTCAGGTTGCATCCATCCATCTCACACTGGTCCCAACCCAAAGCAAGCAACCAGCTGTCTTTTCCCACACGTTTGCTGATAGGATCCCAGTGGGCAGACAGGCATATGCCCCATCTAAATTGAGATCCATTCTCCTTTACAAGTCACCTGCAGCAAAGTGCACATTCCAGGGAAGAACCTAGCGCATGCACGGAGTCACACTGAAGGAGAAAGTGAAGGCAAAGGAGTGCAGACAAGAAAGGTGGCCCATGTTCTGGGCCCTGGGACCTTCCCATTGCTCTGGAAAACCCCTGAGCTCTGCTCCCCATGAGTTCTCTGCTTGCATATTCTTGAGAAAGAAGCTGCCTGGAAGAACATGTTTGGACTTTGCATGCCTCTGGAAGACGCACTGCTTGGCTGCCTGTGGCACTTTGCTGCATCATATGAACCAGGCCAATGACTTACCGAGGCTCTCCATGCGAGGCAGGTCGATTGAAAGTGTGTGGCCTTAAATAGACCCCTGACGCAGAGATGCTGGCACTGAAGATGTAGTCTCCTGGCTGGTAATAATTCTGTGGCTGCACCTCATCCCGTTTCCAGCTCCAGGGGCATTTGGGCTTCAGCATCCCACTGCAGGCTGCTGGGAGCTGCAGGAACAGCAGGAAGAGTGCCATTCTGTCAGCGTTTGACACAGCCTTCATCATTCAACCAATTAGAAGAACATTTAGAAGAATAATGTGCTTCCCAATGAGAGGTAGAGACCATCCAGATAAGACTTCAGTTGAAGGGCATGAAGACAAGGGCCCTGCATGGATAACTACTCCTCTGCCCTCAACCTCTCCTGAGCCCTGAGTGGGACAGCCGGTGATTTTCTGCCTTCCCTTTTGCACCTGCATGCAACACACATCTCTGCCAGCTCTGCTCTCTCATGTTTACCTCACAGAGTTCAGGATGGTCTTGGTGGAGGGGACCCCAGGAGGGTTTGCAAGAAGACCAGCAATGAAATATGATTTCCATAATTATACGCCCACATAGGAAAAGCACCTCTGTGGCTTCCTGAACATTGTCCTCAATCCCATGTGCAGCTGGAGTAAGACACCTATCTCAGTTCTTCCTTCCTTCCTTCCTTCCTTCCTTCCTTCCTTCCTTCCTTCCTTCCTTGTTTTTAAATGCCATCCCAATATTAAAATTCTCTGGACAACTTACAAATAGCAAGGCAACCATATACAACAAACAACACACTGCATCCAATAAATTTTGATAAAAACAAGGATAAAACCAATTATCTGTTTAAAATATTGGAAGAATAAAAAAGGCCATTGCCTGACACCGAGAAGGTTACGGCAGCAGGCAAACTTCCCTGAGGATTGTGTTCCTCTGTCAGAAATCATTGATGGAGTCCAGTTGGTGGTGAATCTGAGTGATTTTATCTCTAAATTGCTGTTGATTGCCTGGACCATTGCTACCATTCTACATATCAACAAGAATATCGACAGAACATGAAGTCCTGAGCTGCCCCAGGCAAACCAGCTTCAGCATGAAGATTGAAATCTCCCAGGACCAACATCCTGGGGGCTCATCAACATCAGGTCCAAGGGGATCTCCATCAGCACAGGAAGGAAGTCTGTTGGGTTTTTTTGGAGCTGTCAGCAGAGTTCCCTCCCAGCCTTTTCTGATTGCTCTCTCCTAAATCCTGTCACTAGGGAGTTGCCTGCATGTCTCTCATCCATCACAGCAGCTGCCCTCTGGTCTAAAAAGAAACAAGCCCTCACTTTGGGCCATCAAACTTTTCTCCATATTCCTCATGCAGTCACAACTATGCTATATGTTCACAGACAAACTTCCTATGAGCAAACACTCCTCAACCCATCTTTGGATGCTTCTTGGTTTTAACATCTTTTATTGTTTTCTACAATCTAAACAAATGATCATTCCAAAGACTTCAGACATACTGAGTTCAAAATCTTATTCTCTTTACAATTACTACGTATTTCAGTCCTAAATGAGATTCCATTTCTCTAACCAGTAATAGAAAAAGTCCCATGTTTTGTAGTAGGATGTATCTTCTTTTTCCTTAAGAGATAAGGTCAGTCTGTCCATTTCCGCACAGTCCAATATCTTCTTTAGAATCAGATCTTCAGCCGGTAACTTTTCATTCCTCCAATATTGTGCAAATACAATCCTTGATGCAATGATTATATGCAAAGTCAAATATATACTTGGTTTATCAAAATCATCAGGGAGAATACCTAGTAAAAATACTTCTGGATTAAATACTACAGGTCTCTGCAACATTTCCCCAAGCCATCTATGAATTTTAACCCAGTACTTTTATTATTGTTTATTTTGCTTTATCAGAAGTCCACATATGGTAAAAGGTACCAGACTTTTATTTACATTTCCAACACCTATTTGACATATTTGAAAATATTTTTGTTAATCTATTTAGTGACAAATACCATCTGTAAAACATTTTCTACAAATTTTATTTATATGAAGTTGCCAAAGTTATCCTAATATTTATTTCCCACAGCTTTTGCCATTTCTGTAATTCAATATTATATCCAAAGTTTGTGCCCATGATATCATACTTTCCTTAACTTGTTCATCTTCCATTTTCATGTCTAAGAGAAAGTTATACAATCTTTTAAAAATTATTTTAGTATTCTCTCTCTCTCTCTCTCTCTCTCTCTCTCTCTCTCTCTCTCTCTCT
>NW_025336215.1:0-20430 GCF_004798865.1 Varanus komodoensis | reverse complement strand
GTGCAGTTACTTTCAAAGTTTAAAGCCTTTTCCCCATTCTTCTCCTCTCACACACACTCTCTCTCTCTCTCTCTCTCTCTCTCTCTCTCTCTCTCTCTCTCTCACACACACACACACACACACACACACACACACACACACACAGGTAAACATTTGTGTTTCACATTATTGAAGTTCAAACCATTCTTGGTAGGATAGCTTTTGAAAAAAAGAAAAGAAAAAATGTGTTCACGAACAATCCTCACTCTTCAAATGTCATCTATTTCAAGAATGATCTTTAAATTTAATCTTGAGGCTTGGGCAAGCCATCATCTAAGCAAGGAAACTGGACAATCGACCAACTAACAAATCTAAAGACTGTAGACAAGAGAAAGTATAAAAGCCAAAACAACTGAACCAAGGCAGAATTTCAGTGGTACTATTTTGCTCCCAAACACTACAGGACTGGTTCAACAGCTTGTCCTGCTGGCTCCTACGACAGCATCAGAGAATGTTCATCCTTAGACCGTATGCCAAAATATTCAAAGGTTCTTGGACAATCCTTTCTAAGGGAGGAAATGGCATGAGATGCAGCTACAATGGTCGTTTAAAGCTTATGTTTGAAGTTAAAAGCCTCTTCCTACAACTGTAAAATCTGTGCACATTTTCTTTCACAAATGAAGTTGCGGCTGCTGCAAATTTTCATCTGCACATTACACACAGGGAAGTCTGGTTTTTCCCTCTATTGTACTTGTTTTCTAGGTGTTACCACATGAAAATTACTTTCTCCCACCACACCTACTTCTCTAGTCAGCATTCTTCTGTTGTGTAATTCAGTGTAACAGCTCCCATTCACATAAAGATTTTGGGTAATATGCAGTTTGACAATTTTATCACTTATGTTAATTCCAATGTAATGGTATTATAGGAATCCCTCCCTTAAAAAGAATTGATGCAAAGCAGCAGTGGAATGTTAAAATTCATAATAAATAATTCACATATCACATTAAAAATTACAAGATAAAGGATTAAATTTGTTCTCCCTATGTTTTATAAATCTAATGTTTCTAGTCCCTCTACAATATGAGTAAGATTTTCATTTTAGGTGGAACATTAAAAGATTGTTTAGAGGCAATGAAAAGCAAAAACCACCATAGGAACATTACAAAATTAACGAATGCTTAACTTTTTCCATTATTTGTATTCAGACAAAAAACTCTAAGGAATTTTATCCAGATGTGGGGAATTGCAGCTCTCAGTTGTTACTCAGGAAGTTTTAAAGTCATGACTTCATTCTTCATTTTGAAAT
The DNA here is from genome assembly GCF_004798865.1 of Varanus komodoensis. Lineage (NCBI taxonomy): Eukaryota > Metazoa > Chordata > Lepidosauria > Squamata > Varanidae > Varanus > Varanus komodoensis. The sequence continues at coordinate 19,142 of NW_025336215.1, read as the reverse complement.
ACTGATTGAAGCGAACAATTGCATACCTGTATGAGGAAATAAAAAGGTTAAATGAAGCCTTGCTTCCCTTTGTAAAATTTACTGTGACTCTCCTTGTAGAAGTACTGAGAAGGTAATTTTAGCTTTTCCTGCCATCTAGTGGTTTTCCAGTGTCTTTCACACACTTGAGAAACGTCAGACCAATTTAGTTGCGGTCTATGGGGAAAAGGGAGATTTTAATGCCACAACAGATGGACCAGTTATAGGTTGGTGGATTGAGGCTATTCATCCAGTCAAAGGTGAACTACCTCAGTAAGTCTGGCCCAGTTATACCTTGCCTTCTTCTTAGTAATGCCAAAATAGTAGAGCAGCTAATTTTAATAAGTGTATATAATTAGCGGTGTTGCAAACTTTCACAATGCAATCACCACCATGTTGACTTAGAGGCTGTGCCCACTGAGGTCGACAGGTCTTACTTCGTCATGAGCATCTCTCAGCATTTCAAACACTGCACCCACTTTCCCTCCTTGTCATCTTTACCACCCTGCAGAACAGGACTGGACAGATTTGACCCCCTAGATGCTTTGGCCTACAATTCCCATCAACCTTAACAGCTGTAGGCCAAATATGTGGAAGGACCACAAATGAACTACTGCCGCCACAGAAGGAGTCCATTGTTATCCTTCTACTGCAGACATGTCACTGACCAATTGAGACCACCTAGGAAATGGATGTCTGGAGCAAGAGTCCAAGCAGGTGCTTCCATATTGATAGCTCAGCTTTTCCTGAGAGTCAATTAATTTAGTTCAAATAAATAAATCATTCATTCATCCATCAAAACTGGCCTCTACTGGTTTGAATTTTGGCTATGTTGGGATTCTGTCACAGTGAATGAAAACGACTATATTCAGCATGGCTTGGGTTTCCTCAACAGCTATTGCTGACACATCAGTCTTTCAGGATCATGCCTAGCATAGTTCTACCAGTGTGCAGGACTCCTTACATAACACACGAAGCTGGAGACATGCCTTTATGCGAAGTAACCTCTCCACATGTAGACAGAGAGAAGTGTTCACACACATGCAGGTTGCAGTGTGAAAGTGAACAGATGCCATCGGAGACACCTGGCTAACAATCTCAAAATAGGAAAGTTTGTTTCAGTATATTCAACAGCAGGCGGTTACGTTTTAAAATGTCTATTTTAATCTTTGTGAGCACTTAACAGCTCTAAAGAATATTTTTAGCAAAAGAAGGTATTAATTTTAGAAACAGAACTATGGGAACTTCAAATTCTGGATTTTGCATCTCAAAACCAATAGTGTACCTGCACTTTGGGAACTCTTTAAAGTCATAATATCTGAAAGTCACAGACAGCACAAAGATCTATAGCCTTAGGCTACAATCCTATACACACTTGCCTTGGAGTAAATAAATACCAACGCACTTCTAAGAATACACATCTATTGCTGCACTGTTACTTACCCTAGAAAATCAAAGTCAATGGTGGAGTATTTGGCTTGAATCAAAGCCCACAATCCCCAGAAGAAATGAGAGGCCTGCAGAAAAACACACATTAGTGAAGTGCAACCAAAACATACATGTTCAGCATGTCATTAGTAGTACAATGACCAACTTGGTGTTCTGTAACAAAACAAGAATCCTAAATTGGATTTTACTGTATCTGAAGGTATGGTAATTTTAACCCAACAGGCCACTCTTGCATCCACCTCAGTGTAAGACCCCAGAAAGTCTCCAGAGCAGAAGTTCATAGAATCATCGAACAGCAAAGCTGGACAGGGCCAGGGGGGCCAGTGGATCCAAGTCCCTGCTCGTGCAGGGCTCCAGTTAACCCATCCCTCTCAGATGGCTGCCCGGCTGCATCTCGGATGCCTCCAGTGTGGGGGGAGCACACCACGTACCTCAGTCACTGGTTTTATTGTCATACTACTCTAACAGTTGGTACAGTCTCATATCCTGGAGTGCTACAATGGAGTTAAAGGCTTCTTCAGATGTTTGTGGTAAATGCCCACTAAAACAACAAGAGGAGTTACATTACGCAGGCTCCGTCAGCTCTATTGGCTCCATGTTCCAGGCCAGGCTTAATTCAAAGAGTTGTCTTTGACAAGCAAAATAAAATATTTAATTTGGGTTGTTAATTTATTTGGTTGTATCTGACTGTGTTATGAATGGTTTTATATAATTTTATCATGTGATGTGTTTTAACAATTCACTAATTTTATTGTTTATTTTACTGACTGGCTTCAGGAGTTGTAAGCTGTCCAGAGCACCCTCATGTTATGAACTGGCAAAGTAGAAGGAATGAATTATAGTAAAGAAAACAAAGAAAACATGATACTACGTAATGCAACCTTGGATACGTACTTCAATGCCATTCTCCCTCTCTATTTTATGCACTTCTGGGAAATTTAAACTTAAGACATACTGTTAATCTGTTACTCAGGTATTGCTAATAGCTTTGGTACTTTGGGAGTTTTCTTCTGAGGGGAAGAAGGGACTGTCCATGCCGCAACCAGCATTACATTTTCCTAGGAAAATCTTACTGGTGAGACAAATGACTTCCTGAAGCATGACAAAGTTTCAGGTTGTGGTAGTAGTGCTCAACTGTATGTCCCCAAATCAGTCAAAACAAGACCTCACCAACATCATCTCATCTTCACTATGGGGATGTATGTCTGTTTTCTCAGTCAGTTATAGGTATACTGAATATGGTTCCTCAGGTGAGGAGTGGGGAAGCCAGTGCCAGCTGCCCACAAGTACTGCTTGGGCATGCTGGGACAGCTGGCACCAGCAGGCATCTGGGAGCCCCACAGCAAATGCAAAAAGGGTACTTTGCCACTCTTGCCACAGGGCGAAAGCTTAAGTGTGGATGCAACAGTGCCCTATGCTTTTCCCATCCATTCTCAAGCCTCTTAAGTGCTCAGGAAAAGTGCAGCTCACACTATTTACACGAATGCTTCCTTTGACAGCTGTCAAACAGAAGGGTTTCTTTTTAAACAGGGTTTTTGACAAGCCTTTTTGGACTGGGATATATGCAACCATGAAATCAGAGAAACCTATTCAGAGTGCCATGTAATTTGAACTCGCTTCTATATTCTAGATTGTTTCTCTCTGCTCTCAAGCTACAGGCAAGATAGCAAGACCACCACTTTTCAAAGACCTGTGACAGTCACTAATGCAAAAAGTATGAAGAAGATTTATTTCCAGGTTCTTCAATACAACTTCCAATATGCAGGTATTGCCCAATATCTAGCATATGTTTTCTGTTAGCAAGAACATACTGGGGATGGGTATCTGAAGTATATACAAGCCAAACTTACCAGGGCAAACTGGTTGACTTGAACGTAAAGCACTTCAACCTCTTTCTCAGTGACATCTGTCTCAAATCCTTTATATTCCTTGTAGGCTTCCAGGTATGCTCTCAGCCACTGCTCCTGCAGTTTTCTGTTTGGGTAGAGGCTATAGTCCACCTCACTCACTCCTACAAGAAAGTTGTACTTTTTAAAAAGAAAGACATTTCCAGAAAATTTTGCAGTTTCTGCATTTTCATGTTACCCCTTGCTTGTTATCCAATACATTAACATAACAAGATGACAGTGAATCATCATACAAAACAGTGCCCCACCAGAGTATACAGACCTTAGGAAAAAACCAGGGCATGCTTATTCTTGTACACTACACTCAACTGTTTACTACTCTGAAGCATGCATATTTTTTTAAAAAAATCACTGAAAAATTACTCTTTTCATGTATTGGTGGTATAAACATAAGGGAAATAAGCTTGGGCAATCAGCATGAATATTTTTTATCAATGATTATGTCCCCAAGGATAGGATCATGATGGAGCGGGAGGGAAGCTACCAGCTGCTCACAAGACTGGGAGCCCCCTGGCAACTACAGCAAGAGTATTTGCCTCTCTTGCCACAGGGCTTAAGTTTTAAGTGTGAGCATGACAGTTCTCAATTCCTGAGGGGTAACAGGCTTTCTAAATCGTTTGTGCTCATACAGTTGTAGTTCAATGGAATATTCATCATATAATAAGAGTGTTGTCTACTCAGTATTGTCACTCTGATGTAAGTATGCAATGTGTGTTTTATTAGGGATGAAAAGCGTTTATGATTGCAACCAAATAAGGCTTTCCTTTTTAAACCTTTTATGAGATGAGACTAAATTAAGGGAGGCAATATTACTATTTTTATTATGAGGATGTATACTCTCTCATCATCACTCTTTTCCTGCTAGCTGATTTACTCATGTAACAGATCTTAATTCAGAGAAATTAAATACATGTACACTTACCTTTCATAAAATCTAGATAAGCATTTTGGCATGAATGGTGGAATCTGTTCAACTATTTAGCATTTTGTTTTTTTAAATGTTTTGGAATAGCACCAAATAAGAGTGCTATTTACTTTAATCTTTACTGCATGCCACAATGAAGGAAAATACTTTTTTTAAAAAATACACTGGGCTATAAAAATTGGTTTTCTATTAAGCACCCGAGACACTCTTTTATTCTCTCTCTCATTGGTTTTGGTAATACATCAGCAGATTTAATTTTGTGTAATTGGCTAAAAGGCAGATGATTAATCCACCAAAAACTCAAGTCGAGACCAGGAAAAAAGGAACTTGCTTTAGTGTGTACCATGGAGCAGGGATCACAGATTACTGAAGCTTCCTACTGTACACACCTTTGCAGAACATTATGGTGCTGATGCGATTTTCCTACACTGAAACATGACCCATGTATGCAACCTTCTTACGTGGCACAGCCATAAAAGGAAATAAAAAGAAAGTATAAATCTGTATGAATTATGTCCTAAGTTCAGATCTTTAACCAAACCATAGTATGGTGGGAGTAAAAACCTCCTCCCAGACTGCTGGTTCTTATTTTGCCATTGAACACTGCTTTTGGAACAATCTAGCATGCATCCACAGGGGAAAGATGTAGATTACAAGAGCAGAGAGAAGCACAGAGGGCTAAACTCTGTATCCAAGGGCACGTCTTGTTCGCATACTTCCTCAGCATGGTGTTATCTGGACAGTCCTGCATTTAACACCACACACAACAACCCTCCAACTTTTCACAGAGAAGGATCCAATTTGTATGTTTAAACCACAATGGAGTTCTTCCCTGCCCACCTCAGAGTTTTCACTGAGGGGTGCAAGCAGCAAGCAAATCCAGGGATAATTTCAGAGCGCAATGGGTGGAGAAGGGTAAAAGGGAGGTAAGCTTGCATCAGGCCCACATTGACCCAAGTGTCAGCAAGACAATACATACTAATTGGCTATAGCAAAACCGCATTACTAAACTACCTGCAAACTCATTGAAGTGGTTCCCAATGTCATAAGCCAGGTAGTTGTATCCAGAGTACTCGTAGTCAATGAACTGAACATTACCTACACGAGACACAAAAAATAAAATTCGTAAGAGTAAGTATGCAAAATACTCAGACACGTCACTGTGCCTTTTAACACATGCCACTGCGGTTCCAGCCTGTTGTGCTCAGTTGCATGCATTTAAGACATTCCAGGACAAGGATTCTGTGACTTGTTCATTCTAGCAAGCAGAATGCTTCTTTATTAAAGACATATGCTCTTAATTATCTGAACAGTTAAATCTAAGCATCATATTTGCTTTCATACCGCAAGGGGCATCAGTTATCTGAGACTCACTTGGCCTCTTAATATATAAATGCTTATCTGACCAGCTACAACCCTTATCTACTTTTCTTAAGGCTATAGCAGTTGTTTTGCATGAACCAATATGTGTCTTGGGCCTTTGATTATTTTTCTAGTCTTTGGTTACTTTGCACAGGACTGTACTCTACTATAAAAAGTTTTTACCTGGCTTATATTGTGGCACATATTCTCCCAGGCAAACATTTCTCCAATATCAGAACAAAAAAAAGCTGCATAATGCATTATAACAAACATTCAGGCAAATTACGAAATCTTCCAATTAACCTTTCCTCAGACATTTTAGTGGTTCTTAGATTTTTAACTAAAAACCAGAGGAAACCAATACTTTCAATTTTTGAAAGTCTCAACTGTCTTCTTTCCTAAGACACTTGAGGCTACTCATATGAACAATCGTGGGAAAATTTTGTGGTGCTGCGATAGTAAATAGTACTTTATTTAAACATGGTGCAGTGTGAGCTTAAGAATTACATTTCCCCACTGCTATATAACATCTTGCCAGCGATCCTTGTGTATACCACAAAATGTAATGGGCTCTAATATGGTTTTTCAAGAAAAAACTGGGAATTGGAATTCTGTGAGAGGCCAGGGATCTCTAGCGGCTTTCTGCACTCTCACTGCATCTAGTTTCCCAGGATTCTTTGAGCAAATGTGGCAAGGTAGCTGACAAAGCCAACCTAAGTCTGAAGCATAGGCATGCACTCTCAACCCTGAAAGCGAGTCTCTGGAATCCGTTTAGAACTTTTTAACTTTCTTTAAGTTCTACAGAAACTTCCAAACCAATGTTGCTACAGCAAGCCAGAGAGTAATTTATACCCTACAGGCAAGTTATGAAATCAACTCTCGTAGCCTCTAAATGACAGCTGTTTCCTAAACCACTCAGTTCATCTTATCTACCAGTAAAGATGCAACTATTTCTTAATTATCGCTTTGTCATACAGTGGAGCTAACATTTAAGAGAAGCCCGTTTCTATCTTTAGCCAAATGTTTGCATTTAAAACACAATAAAATGGCAGGTAAAAGGCCTGCATGTACAACGTATTAGGCAGTTATCTAAAATAAACATTCTTTTGCACTCAAGTTATACTTAGCGATACATGACTGCAGTGCCGTTATCACCAGCAGCTAGCTCTCGATCTTATTCAAATGCTAATTTCCAGTTATAATTAACAGTATTACAAAATTAAAAAAAAATGAAGCTAAGATACAGATGAGGCTGTTACCAGGCTCCGTGCTCTCCTAGGAGGGAGGTGCATGCGAACAAGTGATGCGATAAACCTCCAGTCAGTGCCTTTAAGTAGCACGGTGCACGCCGCCACTTGGCAGCAACAAGGACATACCTAATCTGTAGCAGATGAAGAAAATTTGGCAAACTCATATTTGATAAGACACAAAACTTTAAAGAGAAAAGTTCTGCATTTCACTGCCCTTCCTTTTCCAGAATGGCATTGCAGTGGAACTCAGCCTTAAGTTTAAGTTTTGCGAGAGAGAGAACGGTTCCAAGATGCACAGCTCCCTTTGGTTTTGGACTTCAAGGAAACATGTCTGCAGGCAAGGCATAGTTTTATCAGTTTCTGCACCCATTTTCAGTTATGCTGAAGAGAAGCGCCCCATTACGAAATATAATTGTATGGCAGAATGAGTAGCTTGCATGAACTAAAAGGGGATTTGTACTTGAGTCCAGGAGGTTGTAAATGCCTCCTCGAGAAAGGAAATGGGTCCAGCCTCTTTGAGAGAGGCTGTATGAAGCCACTCCTAAAAAGGCCTAATCTGGACCCATAGGATGGTAACAATTATAGGTCAGTGGCCAACATCCCTTTCCTGGGCAAGGTACTTGAGAGGGTGGTAGCTGAACAACTCCAGGCACTCTTGGATGACACAGGTTCAGTCAGGCACGGTTTTGGAAGGGAAACCGCCCTGGTCACCCTGAGAAAGACAGGGGGAGTGCAACCCTACTGATTCTCCAGGACCTCACAGAGACTTCTGATAGCATGGACCATGGCATCCTTTTGGATAGGCTGGCTGGGCTAGGAGGATGCAGCACTGCACTGGTTCTGCTACTACTGGACCGATCGATTCCAGAAGGTGGTGCCGAGGGATTACTGTTCTGTGGCATGGCAGTTATGCCAGAGAGTACCACTGGGGGAGGTTATCTAGAGGTATCAGCTAAGGTGTCACCAATGCATGGATGACATTCAGCTCTACCGCTCTTTTTTATCAGACCAAGGTGACACAAGGACCGCTCTGAATCAGTGCCTGAGCATGGCAATGGACTGGATAAGGGCCAACAACCTGATACTCAGCCCAAGCAAGCTGGAGGTGCTCCTGGATCCAGAACTGTCACTTTAGACACAAGTAGACTCAGTAGCATGGAGCACCTTTTATCAGCTTAAGCTGATATACCAATCATAACACTACCCGGATAGAGAGAGCCGAGCAACAGTTATCCATGCTCTGCTAACCTCTCCTTTGGGTTACTGCAATGCACTTTGAAAATGATGCAGAGACTTCAGCTGATTCAGGGCAGCAAAATTGTTAATGGGGACTGGATTACAGGAACATATTTCGCCACTCCTCCGCCAGCTGCATTGACTGCCAGTTGAAGTTTGGGCCTGAGTCAAAATCCTGAAGGAGTATCTCTTCCCGTATGTACCTACTCAGACCCTGAGGTCAACTTTGGGGGTCCTTCTCCGAGAGTGCCCTCCAAAGAAAGCAAGGAGGGTGGCTACCAGGAGAAGGACTTTTTCACCTATGGAACCGCAGCTATGGAATGAACTCACCAAAGAGGTGTGCCTGGTGCCTATTCCGTATTCTTTTCAGTGCCAGGTGAAGACCTTTTTATTTTCCTAGTATTTAAACAATTAACTTTTTAACTTTAGTTTTAGTATTGCATTTTATCCTATACCACTACCATACCTCTGTGCTGATTCAGTTACAATTACTGTGGTTTTATTGTCTAATGTACTTTTTTCTTTGTTTGTATGTTTCAAACTTTTGTTAACAGCCCAGACAGCCTAAGCAACTGGGTAGTATAAAAATGAAATAGTGAATGAATAAATAAGGGTTAGTTCATATAGGGTTGTCATTTTTTCCTACAAAGCTTGGTTCCCCAAGTCCCCTGGAGAACTGATATCCAATATATTCTTTAAAACTAGTTATCTTTTATTAAAAGAGGGCCGTTTTGAAAATCCTAACCAAAAAATGCCATTTATTGATGTCCACTGTGCATCCAACATTGTATTCATTGCAATGTGGGCAACTAGTATGCAGAGTGAAGGGCTGCAAGAGGAGACAGAATCAAGTGGAAGCAGCTTGCACAAGCTCTTCCTTACTGCAGCTCTCCACCCAACATGCTAGAAACCAACCTTTCCCAACCCTGTAACTTCCAGACACATCTGGAATGCAACATCCAGAATTCCTAGTCAATGGTCCTGCTGCATGGAAATTCTGAGAGTTGAGGTCCAATATCTCCGAAGGTCACCAGGTTGGGGAGGCTATCCTAGACTGTTCCCGAGAGTCCCTTGAGCACAACTGACAGGACTAAAGGGGGAGGGGGAGGCAGTTCCCTTTGCGTTCAACACTGCATTTGATACAACCAATGTTTTCAAGGCCAACTCAGCTTAACTGTTCCATCAACAACTGTAGCTTTTCAGTGATGGAGGGCTTGTTAGGAAGGGAGAGCTATGAGGAAAGAAAAGCAAGAGAGAGAATGTACACTGAGTACTATATTAAATGCATTTAGATTTGCAGTCAATACAAAGAATAATGCGGCAATACCGTACAGAATAATGCAGTACTAATGCCATTCTGCAAGGAGTTTCGTCAGAATCAATAAGCTATTATCAAAGAAGTATTATGCAAGGTAATAAAACTTTAGTATTTAATATCCGGAATAGCAGTAAACTGAATTAGGTAAAGCTGCAAGTGGAAGCTTCAGCTGGCACTGTGTAAGTCCACTGCCAAGTTTCAAGCATCTATTAAACTACAATTTCTGTGAAATTATACTTGAGTGTATGTGTTGGAAGAATTCATTTTTGAAGCCCAATTTTGTGTGATCTGCTGTGAACAGAGTAATGTAGTAGCAGCTATATGGAAGTTTCTTTTCCTGTTTATACAAAATTGAAAACTGCCTGATATTAAGGTATTTTCCTTACATAAGCATATTCAGACTATCTACTGCTCCAAAAGCAAAATAATAGACACTGTAGGAAGTTATTTTGCACTACACTGCTTCCATTGGTGGGGATGGGAGTAGATGCTGTTTCCTCTTTGGATTCCGTAATTGACGCATACAACTCAGGAGTCCACAAAATAAATGTGCTTTACTTTGGTTAGAGTAAATAACTAAAGGTTTAATAAGGCAGGGATCAGTCTACATGATGGTACTTCTCAATGTCAGAACTGGCAACACCTTGCACTGAGGATGAGCCACGTTAGCAGATGTGCCAGATAATTCAGTTCCTGTTATAATAATTCAATTCCTTATGGTGCAGCTCCTTGGATGAAGGCAATTGCCTTGATTCCTCATCTCTGGAAAACCCTTTTAAGAGAAATAACCATGCAAAAAAGAAAGTTTCTGGATGTTCCTCACATGTCTGCTCAGCCTGCCATGCCCTCTTTCACCGTAATGAATTCTCCTCAGGCTTCCAGCCCCAGGGGAACTCTTTTCCCTGCAGGGAGTGCTTGGCTTATCCATCCCATCTATGCCTCTCTTCTGGGTATCCCTCCTGTTCTCAAAGAGCCAAGCTCCCATGCCTATCTCTCTCCTTTCCAGCTGCCATAATCTGCCTTCAGCCCCTGTATCTCTACTTTTTCCTTTTTCTCCAGCTGCTTACCGGTGCCCACAGGCTACCGCTCCACCAGCTGGTTGGGGCCTCTTCACCTTATTTCTGTAAGTGCAGCCAAATAATTTCCAAGTTCCTACTCAGCACTGTTGATTTTCAACAAAGCCTCTGCTAGCGGCCACCAATCCATGAGTGGTTCCTTGTCCATAACAAGGCAGGAAGCAGCACAAGGCAAGACCTCACATTGGCAGCATAGTCCTTTTAAAATAGTCTATAAATTGACCACTATGATTTAGGGTTAAATGTTTCTTAACATTTGCTACCTGAACAGTGTTAAGTAGTATGCTGGTAGCAGAAACCAGAAGACAGAATGGTTTGAATTCTAAGAAACACCAAAGTAAACACAGATGAAATTAAAAGAATTTAAAATTCAAAGTTAATTTTGTACTTCTAAATTTTTAATCAACAGTGTTAATTTTAATGACATTGTCTTACTGAATTAGGGGAAAAATACTTCTCTGTTCAGGGGCAACACTGAAACAAGCTCTAGGTTTGTGTACCTCCACCTCCCATCTCCTCCTCTGACATACCAGGAAGTAGAAAACTTGAACTGTTAATACTCTTTATACCAGCCATACTTTGTCCAGCTTTAGATAAAACAACCTGCTAGCTGAAAATGGAAGAATGGAATGGAACAGCTCTGGGATGGGGACCAGACTTGCACATATAATGTTAAATGATGATTAAGCATTAGGGTCCTAACCAGTTCATTTGAAGGAGAAAGTGGAATCTCGGGGAGATGACAACCATGTAGATACAAGGATTCTTAACATACAAAGTAAGCAATCACTGTTTCATACCAAGAGAGATTTGTTGTAGCATTGTAGTGCAAAGCCACACTGACAAATCATGGGCTTTAAGAGTGGTTTCCAGTTGGACAAAGTTAATAAAAACATGTGCCTCCAAGCTAATAGCCTGGATCCAAAGATAAGGTTTAAAAAAACTCTTATGGAAAATCATGGAAGGGAAGTTTTCTATCCCCCTCTTCCCCCACAGCCATCTGTGGCCTTCAAAAAGCCTCTCTGAAAGGTAAAGGGACACTCCTGAACAGAGTGGCATGCAGGGAACAACTACAGCAATGGGAGGAGAGAGGAAGCATTCCTTATGAACAAGACAATGCTTAAGAATGGCAGAAAATTTAATGTTTAAAGAAAATAGAGCCCATTTTACAGCTTTGCTGTGGATGTAAAGTAAAAGGTAGATGATATAATTTGGTTCTTTTGAATATTTATTTTTATTTAGTAAACTTCTATGCCACCCCATTCGCTGAAGCCTCAGGGTGGCTTACAACAATAAATGAATACATATAATCATATAAAATTAGGCTTAATTTACCACTGCAAAATTGTATGCAACTTGTCTGGAATCCAAGGTTGCAAAATTAAAGTTGCAATCCTAAACACTTTATGAGAGAGTAAGCCAGAGGGGCTTACTTCCAAATGAACATAAGATTGCACTGTGAGAAAGAACACATTAGAACATGTTAAGAACTAGTGTCTTAACAAAAGAAAATGAATACAACATAAGCATGGCTAATCATCTAATAAAGCCAGAGTACAAGGCACTATGATTACGTGAAGTTTCTTTAAGTTATGTAGCATTTAGTACAACTGATTTATTAATGAACTCTTCCTTTAAAGCATGTAAATGTTTCCAAGCAGAGACAAGAGAAAGAGGTAATTATATTTAGTTTAAAACATTTCAACCTTGCCTTTTCTCTCAGGAGTTCCAGTTAGAAGATAAAACTGACATCAAGCAATACCCACAAGCAAGTATTATGATCTAAACAGGAACTAGCCTAAGTGAATCAAGTACTACAACAGACCTTCACTGCCAGAGGCCAACTTTCAACAGAAATACAGTTAAGAGGGTAACTGACAAAATGGCATATTAGTTAGGGTCATGTTTCCAAGGAATAAAAAGTGAAAAGATACTAAAAAGGGAAGAGCACAGAGAACAAACTGCATCTTTGAACTGTGTTATTCAAGTAACGTGCAAAACATGTTTAGCATGCAGGCATTTTCACTGCATTCTTTAAGAATTTGTGTTCCACTTCACAACCAACTTAAGTTAAAGCTGAGTTTCCACTGCAAAAGTAAATTGTTCCTCTTAATATTATGTATCAGTTTCATAAACATTGTTTCCCAGTACAATACAATACACAGCTTTAGTAGTTTATACATGCCATACTTACTCCAAGATTAAAACAATGCTCAACATTTCAGCATTGCAGAGGGACTTAAACACTGCTTGGGCTAGTTCACAAGACCTCTTAAGCTGGAGTTAGCAAATAATAGTCACACTATCATTTGGTAACAACCATTAGATGGGAAATGGTCACTTGAGATCTGCCCTTACTGTTCATGAGTTGTGCAGCAATATTCCAAAACTGCACCTTTAATAGATACAATCTAGCTACTACATACACTTAGTACTTCCCCCCACCTTTAAAAAGTTGCAAGCAAATTTTTCATAGAGAATTCTCCCTCTCCCCCTCCCTGTTCCCAAATGCTAAACACTCACACACTGGTTTTTGTAGAAATGCTCTTAAATGATGTAGTGCTCTCAATCATTTATTCTCCACTCTGTTTATAAAAGAAAATGACAGCAGATTTGTTTCAAAAGTGGGAAGGTCAAGCCTACAACTGTTGACAATGTTCAAAGCTGAACTTTTGTCTTGGCACTCAGTTAAAAAAAAAAGTTCCATCATGAGAAACATTGAGAAGTCACTTTCCTCAGATCTGATCAAAATTCTTATTTACTTCTTTCTCCCCAAACTTATCTTTAGACTTCCAAGTCAAATCTAAGGAGTGTGATCTAGACAGATTCCCAAATGGTCTCATGACTCATCAGTAGGTCAGACAATCTTCGTGGCAGTAGATACTGCAAGGAGAACTAGAAGGTGTTAAGCTCTAAAACCTCACAGAGAAGAACCATAATGCTACCGGTGCACCCTTTATAAAAAGCTTTAGAAGCAATTTGATTAGAATGAAATGGTTGTAAAACAATTCAGAGCTTTAAACTGTATAGAACAGATTTAATGGTATGACAAGCATAAAATGGCGTTGTTTTTGACAAGCATAAAATGGAGTTGTTTTTGCAAAACCGGCTAAGTTTAACGAATATTTACCACAATGAAGTAAGTAATATTATTTGGGCTAGGAAAATCCCAGGCAGATAATCTCAGGAATTTCAAACACTTGTCTAATTCAGTGACTTGTTTTATCAGCAATGGGGAACTGCTCATTATTAGAATTTTAAAGTATTTTGCTCCTACTCCTCAGTCAAAAAGGATCTCAAGGCAGCCTATGTTTAACCAGTTAAAGAAGACAACTGTTGCACATCATATCCCCTCCTGCCAAAAGCTCTACCTGAATATGTTGCCTTCACTACAAATAATTTATTTGGGGCACGTCTCATCTATTTTTACCTCAGATCAAGCGAGCACCAATTTCAAGGCACAACATTCTTTGAAAAACGTCTTTCATCCCTCTCCAGTTCCTACATGTTACCTTCTCTTCAATAGGAACATCCCAATTTGATTCAACTCAGACAAGGGTCTGATGCAAAGGTAATGCTAGTTCCTGGCAAGCCATGATTTGCAAATCAGAAACCAACCTTAGGAATCTACATTCCCTCCCTTCTCCTCCAGTGTATTTTCTTTTCCTTTCTAGATATCAAGCATGGTTTGCACAATATTCTTTTCTAAACTTCGTCTGCAAACTTCAAACCAGGCTTTCTGTCTTTGTTGAAAAAGGGGACAACTTTTTTAAAGGCTGCATGTGCAGCAGAAAAATATAAGGAACAAATGGAAGAGAAGGCAGGAAGCATGCAGCCCCCAAGGCTGGCTTTGAACTTGTCCTAGTAGAGCATTTATTAACTAAACTGTATCACCAACCCAAGATCATCACTAAGTGTCAGAACTTTTTGTAAGGTATAGATGATTCCGTTTTTAGAAAACATACATTCTTTTCAAAAGTTCAATTACAGGTGACATTGACAGGGAAGATAAATCCGATTAGTCAGTGTCCAGAAAACCTCACCTCAAACATAATTAGAAACCAATCTTCAACTTTAAAAATACCTATGTACCTCATCAGCAGGTATAAACAGAGCCTTGGAAAGTATCTTTCCAGATACTTCACCATGTAGAATTCCTCGGTGTCATCAATATATCTGACAAATCAGAATACAAAGATAATACACAGTAACCTGGAGACATTTGCTCCCAAGGCTGTTGGAAACAATAAGTTTGAATCAAGGATAGTTAAGACAACAGTTCACCTTGAAATTTCTGCAGACAACATGGTACAAATAATAGATTGCTACAGAGTGGAGGAGATTATTCTTTTCTGTAACCCCTTACGTATTAAGCTAGTAGTTACAGCTATTAAAAAAGTATTTCTACACAACTACTTCAATGACATTGAATATATCAAGCAACAAATGGCAAATAGTTATGTATAGTCAAATGTTATTTAAAACAGCATTCAGTTGTAATTATCCACCCCCACCCCCAAGCTTTTACTGTGTACTACAAATACAAAACATTACAAAACAATCCTTAAGGGTTACTTACAGCTGTGTTCAATACCTACCTTGTTTTCCATTGTAGATTATATTTTTACACAACAGATCATTGTGACAAAGTACCACTGGAGAGCACAGATTGGATAGCCTCTCCTTCATCCATGCCATCTCTTCTTGAAGTACTTGAGGACTTGGGATATCCATCAGAAACCTTTCAAGTTTGAAAACAAAGAAATGTTTCTACACACACAGAATGAGCAAGGACCTATTTTTCATACTTGATATAGAAACATGGTTTCCTTCATTCTTTTGTTTTTCAGCTGCGCTATTCATTAAGCTGCTTTACACAGTATGTTAAATCTCTTTAAGCTACATGGAGTTCTGTTCTACATTTCTAAGCTGAAGACAGATGATCACTCAATTTATCCTTACCTCTGGGCATATTTCCCCATGCTAAATTCATGAGCTTTGGAACAACAGTCATGGAAATAGACACCTACCTTTTGTGTAACTCCTGATCTGCAAATTCTGTTGGTATGAGAGAGAAGTATTTCCCCATCTTCAGCCACAGGTTAGACTTGGGGATCCATCCATTGTGCGCATGAATAGCATGTATTTTAGCAAGTTGTCTGGCTATGAGCCTGCAATAATTTGAATTATCATCAAAAAGAGTTCACTATAATTAGAAGCATATTGTCTTCCCCTCTTTTACTTGTTCTTGCTGTCAATTTCCCTACAAGGAAAACCTTACAATGTTTGGTTCTGTTTAAGTTAGCAAAATAATGTGTGGTATGGAGAAAGTGGATGAACAGAAGTTCTTTTCCTATTCATAACTGGAGCCACTGAATGAAGCGAATGGGGGAAGATTCATGCCAGACAAGTGAAAGCTGTAGAATCCACTGCCATTAGTAATACAGTAGCACCATGGAAGCTACTATCATTGAAAGATAAATTTCTCCCAAAACAGTGTGAAAAGCTGTAACACTGCTGAACACCTGCATAACCCACAAAGTAAGATGGGCTCAACTGCACTGCAGCATGAAACATCAGAAGATGTTATTGTTGTCCATGCAGACTTTAATGTATCTTATGTCACTTTTGAAAAAAGGGTGGTGGCACCACAGATACTCCGGGCAAGTTCCAAGCACATGGGAGGGGAAGTTTTTAACAGGTTTTTCTCTAGCAAATACTCTCAGAACGGTTTTCAGAACCACTCTCAGAATTGTTTATTAATAGAGTCAGGAGAGCTTTGGGTCCCCAGTGATGATCAAGATAGAGGAGCAAGAATGCTGGAAGACTGATTTGGCTGGGATGGGAATGTCCATGCAGAGCTTTCAAGACAAGGCCAGCGCAATTGTGCCAAAGGCAGAGGTAATGTTAAACTAGCAGAGAAAGTTGAAAAGGGTGTCAAATGTTCTGAAGAGAGAGAAATGCAGCAGAATTTGTATACTGGAATAACAAAGTAATGCCAAAGAAAAGGAAGTTATGATATTAAAAAGGGGAAGATATGTCCAGGGCATTAGCCAGTATTTCATTCAAGGGAGACAAGAGGAATGAATGGGTTGCAATTTTTTTGCAATTTACAAAGCACAGCACAGTCATGTAGTTACCAGTACACATGAGCTCCTTAGAGGACATAAGCATTTCAGACTTACCGAAATATCTCTGGATTGCAAACATGTTCCGGATCCAGTGCTTCTCCTTGCATGAACTCATAGCACAGACCATTACTGAAGGTACAGTAAAGCTGTGGTGCACAGCCATGGGCCTGCAGCACACGGAAACTCTTCACTTCTTCTTCTCGATCGACTAACAATTCAGTTTTATTTCCATAAATTCTGACAAGGACAACATCATCCATCTCTTCCCCCACGTAACAGCCAATAAGCTTATTGGTGATCCCATCTGTAAATACCTGTAAAGAGAAAGTAATGCAGATTTCTAGTTTGAAGTATTCATATATTAATACTTCTATCAGTTCAAGTACTGAAGGCAGTTGGTAATAACTAAATGAATGGGTTGGAAATAGAGGTATCCTTGCTTCTGTTAGTCCTTCTGTTAGCTCAAGGCCCTTCAGCCCAACAGCAGATTCCGTAGTTGGACAAGATGGGTGGGGAAGGAGGCAGCAGCTTGTTTCCTCTTCTCCACTGCAGCCTCTTATAACACTATCACTGCTATTTGAGAGAACTCTCCAAGTAATTAAAGCTGATGTTGGAGGGGACAGGGAACAACAAATGAAAACTGCCTTCCGCTGCTACTGCAAATGGGACCCTGCTGGACTGAGGAGTCTATGAATAGAAGGCTTATTTGGATCCAACCTCTCTTCATAAAGTCCAGTACAATATAGGGAGACGGAGGTCCTGTTGGTTGGCGGATCGGGCTTCAGGGAAGGGGACCTTGACCTAGTCCTGAATGGGGTTGCACTCCCTCTTAGGGACAAGGTCTGCAGCTTGGGAGTGCTCCTCGACCCAGAGCTTTCACTGGAAGCTCAGGTGACAGTGGTGGCAAGGAGTGCTTTCTTTCAGCTTCAGCTGGTCCATCAGCCGCGTCCCTACCTGGAGAACGACTGCCTGATGACAGTGATACACGCGTTGGTGACTTCCCGACTTGACTTCTGTAATGCACTCTACGTGGGGCTGCCCTTGAAGACGGTCCGGATACTTCAATTGGTTCAAAATAGAGCTGCCAAGCTGCTGACGGGGACTGGGCATTATGTTCACATGACTCCAGTTCTCCGTCAGCTTCACTGGCTCCCCACTGAAGTCTGGGCCCAATTCAAGGTGTTGGTTATGACCTATAAACCCCTTAATGGCTTGGGTCCTGGTTACTGAAAGGAGCGCTTACGTCCATATGTGCCCGCCCGCCCCTTGAGATCAGCGGGAGAGGCCCTTCTCCAGGAACCTCCGTGAAGGATATTAGAAGGGTAAGTACCCGGAGGAGGGCTTTCTCTGCAGTGGTGCCCAATCTATGGAATGCGCTCCCCAGAGAGGTCCACCTGGCACTGCCGTCATTTGTTTTTCGGAGCCAGGCGAAGACCTTTTTATTTAAATGTCATTTTAATTGCTAATATTATTTATTTTACATCTTTGGCCAGGACATCTCCAATTATATTGTTTTTATATTGTTATTATTTATTGTTGTGAGCCACCCCGAGGCTTCGGCGAATGGGGCGGCATAGCAGCTTTCTAAATAAAATTAAAAAAAAAATTACTTCTGCAAGTACCAGTAACAGCAATAATATTCAGTTAAGGAAAGTCCATTAGATGATCAAACACACCCAAATATATCGAATAGCTTTTAGCTGGTGAGAAAAAATACAAACCAAAATTACCTCAGTTTTATCTGGACTGAGGATTACTGCCCCTACCAAATTCTGATACCTATGTATTACATTTATATTCCACCAAACTAGCAAACACCCTTGGACATACAGCCTCATTTATGTCAGATAAAAAGCAACAGAGCTGGGTACGCCATCACCATACTAATCATACCTCACTCCAAATGCCCAGCCAGATTTTCTATTTCAGTGGTTACACACTGAAATAAATGGCTGCTAGGAAGAGGACCTTTACTGCAGCTGCTCCCCATATTTGGAATGCTTTCCCCAAGGAGATTCACCTGGCACCTTCCTTATACTTTTTGGTGCCAGGCAAAGACCTTCCTTTTCAAAAAATATTTTAATTAGTTGATGCCACTAAACCTTTGTTTTGTATTTTTATCTGTATTTTATTAGTACTGTATTTTTTAATTGTTGTAATTAGTTTTTTTATTGTGTTTATATCTTATGATTCTGAGCTGTCCAGAGGTGCTGTGGCATAATAGGGGACATACAAGTGTCTTAAATTTATAACATAACCCAGCATGATGAATCCTGCAGTAAGCTAACATCCATGGATGGAGCAGCAATCTCCCAGACTGAATTCCCAAAATCAACTTTTCAGGCAGAAAAAAAAATAGCAGAGAGCAAGATGTTTGCAATTCCCTCACAGTCCACAGGTCAAGGCTTTTTGAAGTGCACCAAAAGAATTTCAAATGAAAATCTATGTATGCGCCATAACCCACAGCACA
>NW_025336214.1:16903-42230 GCF_004798865.1 Varanus komodoensis | reverse complement strand
GGGGGGGGGCACAGGTCATTCCCCCCTCCCCCACAGCTGACTCCTGGATGGCCTGGTGGGCTAAGCAGCAAAGGCTCCAGGCCCAGGAGCAGCAACGTCTGTTGCAGCAATTAGTAGTACAACAGGCGCAGCTCATGGAGCAAGTTTTCACTGCCCAGCTCCAGAACCAAAGTTCTTTGCTTCAGCAAGTGCTGGGAGGACTACAAAGCCCTCAAGCTGAGACCCTGGTGGGACAGAGAGGAGGAAAAGGCCTAGGACCTATGCAGATCTCTAAAATGACTACAGAAGATGACCCTGAAGCCTTTCTAAGTACCTTCGAAAGCGTTGCCCTGGTGGCCAAGTGGCCCAAAGACCAGTGGGCCCTCATCCTGACACCTTGCCTCATGGGTCCTGCCCAAGAAGCCGTGGATACCCTTATCTCAGAAGCGGCAGGCCAATATGATTTAGTAAAAGCGGCCATTCTGGGGATTTTGAATGTCTCTGAAGAGACCTATCAGCGGCGGATGAGAGGGATTGTATACATAACTGGCACCTCACCCAGAGCTGTGGGACAGAAGATTCAGGCCAATGGGCTGAGATGGATGAAACCCGCAATCCGCAGCACTGAACAGGTGGCTGAGCTGGTCCTACTGGAACAGTTTATAACCATCCTGCCCATCCCAGTCAGAAACTGGGTTAGGTGCCAGAGGCCTGAAACTCTAGAGGAAGCCATTGGTCTTATGGAAATCTTTGTGGTCGCTGAGGAGCCAGATATAGGCAACAGGCCAGTTCCACCCTGACAGGAAGGTCAGAGACGGAGAGCACCTGGGGGCCGTGGCAACAGAGGCCCAGAGAGAACAAGAGTGGATGCACCAGTACCCACTGGAAGGGGCATGAGACATGAGGTGGTTGCCCAACTGGAAGTGCCCCCCCCCCAAGCTTCGCCACGACTTACAAATGGGGAAGGAAGAGGATCCCAGCTGAAGCAAGTGTGCTTTACTTGTGGCAAGGAGGGGCATTTCTGGAGGGACTGTCCATTGATGGAGCATGACTTCGTGGAAGCCTGGTGGTCCGCCCCAGTGAGTGCTGCCCCTCAGCAAGCTTGGTGGGTTGAGGCCAGGGTGGATGGGAAAGAGGTTGAGGCCTTGGTAGACACCGGCTGTGGTCGCACCCTGGTTAGGCAAGCCCGAGGCAGCCCTTTGGAAGGAATACTGCAGGTGAAATGTATACATGGGGATGTCAAGCCTTATGCCACTTGATGGGCTAAGGTGGAGGTAAAAGGGAAAGTACACCTATGCAGGGTGGGGGTTGTGCCCAGTTTAGTGTATGAAGTGATAATTGGATATGATTGGCCCCATTTTGAAGAGCTGGTGAGGGAGGTGAGCTCAGAGGTTGCCTTGGCAGGGGAGGAGGAAGATGTAGGCCTTACAGCCCTGTGTACTTCCTGCAAGCAGCTGGTCTTCCTCCAGCAAAATGATGCCTCTCTTGTCCATGCCCTGAGACAAGCTCAGGACCCCTCAGGAGCAAGAGAGGGTGCTAGGAGTGGTCCCCACTTTGAGATTACAGGGGGATTGCTGTATAGGGTTGTACCTGCGCAGGAAGAACACAGTGAACTGCAACAGTTGGTGTTTCCTGAATCCCTGAGGCTAGCCGTTTTACAACTAGCCCATGATCTGCCTATGGCAGGCCACCTGGTGGTGGAGAAAACCACTGACAGGCTTGTCCGGAGGTTCTACTGGTCTGGGGTGAATGCTCAGGACGAGCAATACTGTTTGTCCTGTCCAGAAGACTCAGAGGAAGGGGGCCCCAGCAGGGCCCTTGATACCCATGCCAGTTATAGGGGAGCCCTTCGAAAGGATTGGGGTGGACCTGGTAGGGCCCTTGGAGAGGTCAGCACGGGGACACCAATATATACTGGTGGTAATTGACTATGCAACTCGATATCCTGAGGCCGTGCCTCTAAGAAGTACTTTAGCTTGGGTTATCGCCCAGGAGCTGTTGGGGGTTTTTGCATGGGTGGGTTTCCCCAAGGAAAATTTGACAGATCAGGGCACTAATTTCATGAGTCAGGTGAAGAGGCATATGTGGGGACTGTTGAGGATAAGGCCCCTAAACACCACGGTCTATCACCCACAGACCAATGGTCTAGCGGAACGCTTCAATCAGACCCTTAAACAGATGCTAAGAAAGTTTGTGGCAACCTATCCGCGACAATGGCATGTTTTGTTGGGCCCCTTGATGTTCGCGATATGGGAGGTACCTCAAGCCTCGTTAGGGTTTTCACCATTCAAGCTGCTATACAGGTGACACCTCCAGGGAATTCTAGACCTGGTCAAGGAGAATTGGGAGACATCAGCCCCAGAGCCCACCCCCACCCTCCAGTATGTGTTGGATATGAGAAAACACCTCGCCGACCTGGCTCAATGGGGCGAGAGTAATTTAAGGCAGGCCCAAGGAGCACAACAGTACTATTACGATCAGCATTTCCAACCCCGGATGTTTCAGCCAGGCCAGCGCGTTCTCCTGCTCCTGCCCACGGGAGAGGGCAAGTTGTTTGCTCAGTGGCAGGGGCCTTATGAGGTTGTCAGGAGGGTGGGGCTGGTGGACTATGAGGTACGCCTCACGGATAGGCGGCGCTTGACCCAGATTTACCATGTAAATCTACTCAAGGCCTGGAGAGAGAGGGAGAGTACCAGTCATCAGGCAGACTGCACAGGCAAGTCGCCCAAGGCTCAGGCTTTAACCTTTGGGAAGTTACCTCTTGATCCACAACTAACACCCACTCAAGTAGCGCAAGTTCGTGCCTTGGAGGCAGAATTTGCAGAGGTATTCTCTGACTGACCTGGGCACACAACGGTCTTAGCTCACCATATACAAACGGTCCCAGGGGCCATTGTTAGGGTACCAAATCATCCCTACCCGCCGCAACTGAAGCCAGTGGTAGTAGAGGAGGTAAGACAAATGCTTCAGTTAGGGGTCATTGAGGAATCGGTGAGTGCTTGGAGAAGTCAGCCGGTCTTGGTTCCCAAGCAAGATCAAAGTGTCCGTTTCTGTATTGATTTTCGAAGGGTAAATGAAGTATCAAAGTTCAACGCATACCCCATGCCCCAAATAGACGGGTTGCTGGATCCTCTGGGGCAGGCCCATTTCCTTTCGACACTAAATCTCACTAAGGGGTATTGGCAAATCCCACTGACGGAAGAATCCAAAGAAAAAACAGCCTTTGCTACCCCTGTAGGGCTATTTCAATTTAAGCCTTTGGGTTACATGGGGCTGCCGCAACCTTTCAGAGGCTTATGGATAAAGTCTTGGGACGTTTGTCTCATTGTGTGGCTGCATATATTGATGACATTGTTATTTTCAGTTGTACCTGGGGGGAACATCTAGACCACCTCTGGCAAGTTTTATTGGCTCTAAGGCAGGCCAGGTTGATGGCTAATTCGGGCAAGTGTAGAATAGCATGACAGGAGGTGCAGTATTTGGGGTATATCGTAGGTCACGGGCAGATACGACCTATGACGGATAAGGTGGAGAAACTGAGTCAGTGGCCACGGCCGCACACAAAGAGGGAAATACAACAGTTTCTGGGCCTGGCCAGTTACTATCGGCGATTCATCCCTCATTTCTCCTCCAAAGCAGCCCCCTTGACAGAGATGCTTAAGAAAAGGCAAAGCCATACCCTAGTATGATCTGAGGAGATGGAACAAGCTTTTGAAGAACTGAGGACCTGTCTCCTCAGCCAGCCTGTTTTACAGTCGCCAGATTTCTCCTGGCCTTTTATCCTCCAAACCGACACCTCAACTGTGGGCTTGGGAGCAGTTCTGACACAGGGAGAAGGGGCAGCTGAACATCCAGTACTCTACTTGAGCCGTAAGCTAGAACCTCGAGAGCACTGGTACTCTACAATAGAAAGGGAAGCACTAGCTGTCAAATGAGCTGTTCTAGCACTGAGACATTATCTCTGGGGAGCCCCATTCACATTGGTCACCGACCATGCTCCATTACAGTGATTGAATAAGATGAAGGATGACAACCCCCGCCTCAACTGTTGGTATTTAGTGTTACAGTCCTATGCATTTACAGTTAAGCATAGGCACGGTCACCAACATGCTAATGCTGATTTCTTTTCCCGCCAGGGTCCCTGGCTGTTACAAGGAGATGGTGATCCCCTCTTGGAGGGGGGGTTTGTGAGGAGGCGGGGGGGGCTCACTCCTTTTCCTGGGGCCTTCCACAGAGCAGGGCCGAAGATGACAGGGCAAGGCTGGGGATCTGTGTGGGAGAGCGACTCTCGAGAAGACAACCGCCAGGAGACACGCACAAGCACACAGCTGTACGGGATTGCAGATGGAGAGAGGAACACCAGGGTTGGGTGTAGTGGTGCAGGAGGGTGGATAAAAGAGGAGAGAGGGGGTGAGCAGGGGACAGACAGGAGAGAGGAGAGAAAGGTGAGACACGCGTGTGGTTGAAGGAGAGCAGGCAAGGCAGTAGCTGGCAGGTGAGCCAGCGCATTCTCAGAGTGGAGACTGGGGAGCGTTCGGCAGCGCAATGCCATTCATTGCCATAGCGACAGGAGGGAAAGGAGTCAGAGCAGGCCAGGCCAAGGCGCTATGGGAAGCGAGCTGGTGAAAGTGTAAAGAGGCATTAAAGACCTGATAAGTGCACTGTCCTTCTGGTGTTGCTCTTCATGGAACTTCAAGGAAGAGGCAGCTTTAGCTGGCATCCCTCTCTTGACACAGTCACAGTGACATACAGGTATGTGAAGGGATGTCACATGTAGGTGGGTAGAGACCTGTTCTCCCCTGCAGAGGAAGACAGAACACAGTCCAACAGAGCAAAGCTCAGGGATCCAAGGTTCAATTTCGATGCCAGGAAGTACTTCCTGACAGTTAGGACCCTGGGGCTATGGAATGGCCTTCCACAGGAGGTGGTTGAGGCCCCATCGGTGAGGGTGTTCAAAGATAGGCTAGACATGCACATGGTGGGCATGTCGTGAGCAGAGCCAGCTGGAGCCAGGGGTCAGACTAGATGGCTTGGGAGGTTCCTTCTGACTCACTCTGTTTCTATGTTTCTAATTCTACTCAGTTTTTTACAGCCATCTTCACCCTTTATTCCCGCCTGTTCACATGATTTCATTTATGTATTTATTAGATTTATATCCTGCCTTTTTTCTTCTAGAGAACTCAAAGTGGCTTACATCATTCTCTTCCTCCTGCTTTCAGTCTAATCCCCACAACAATAAACCTGGGACGTAAGTTGGACTTAGAGTCTGTCATAGACCCAAAGTCACCCTGTTGACTCTGTGGCTGAGCAGGGACTATGTAGTCCCACACTCTTAACCACTACAGCACACTGGATCTTGATAGGAAGTCTAGGAAGCTTCATATGATCAGGCACAGGTTGGATGTAGTCTTTTCTGTTGTGCATTAGACATTTACTTCCAGTTTTACACAATTTAAAACATCTTGGTTCTGCAGGAAGCCCACCTTGAAATTAACTCATTGGTAGTTCATAATTGGTCCTGTGAATATTCCAAAGGACAATAAGATTAGAGACCTATTCATGCATTCAGTAAGGAATTAAAATCACTGCACAATGATTTGCACAGTGAGAGGAAGCATTCCAGCTGTTTGTGATTGAAAGCCCTGATTTCTCCGGATTCTCCATTGCATAGAGAGTCCCTCAGGGGTCCTGGGAACTCTCCTTTTCAGACAGTCATGCTCCTGAGTAGAAAGTGAGAAACACAATGGGGAATCAGGTGAGGCTGGACTGCTCATTCTCCTCACAGAAAGTTGATTCTACTCCCTTTCTGAATGATTGAATAGGGCTTAGGTCTCAACACATTCTAGAAACTTACTTATGAGCAGTAAAGATGATAATAGCAATGATGGTGATGAGCATAATGCACCTAAAATAATGGTGAAAAATTGCTCTGGCCCTGTCTCAGATATTTTCAATTGAGAAGGGTTACTCTGCTTGAAAGTACAATATTTGCTTTGCCCACAAAAATATTTTATAGACTAATAGAATAGTAGGACTGGGAGGGGCCAGAAAGACGATGGGGTCTAACCCCCTGCACAATATAGCAGTCCAAGTTAAAGCATCTGTAAGCTATCTTGAGACATTTAGTGAAAAGATGGGATACACTGTTTTATTAAAATTATTAAATGAATGAATGAATGAATGAATGAATGCCAAGCTGCATCTTGAAGGCCTGCAGAGTAGGAGAGCCCTCTACCTCCCCAGGTAATCAGTTCCATTGTTGTACTACTCTACCAGTTAGGAACTTCGTCCTGATGTTCAGCTGGAACAATGGCTTCCCATAACTTGAGCCCATTATTCTGTGTCCTACACTTTTGTTGGACACAGATTATGGTGTTTTATGTACTTGAAAAATGCTATCATATCTCGCCCCGTCTTCTCTTTTCATGTCTAAACATTCCCAATTCTTTCAATCTCTCCTCACAGGGCTTTGTTTCTAGTCCACTGATCTGTGTGAATTTTGAAAACAAATGCTTTTTTTGAAAGCATATCCAGAAATGCATACAGTTTTATCACTGTGCAAATGATCACATATTCTCCCATTGAATAAAATGAGCACTTTTAAAAGTACACATTTTTGTATGCATCTTTTGAGAACTGCATCACAAACTTCAGAATTTACAGATTTACAGATCAAGTTGCATTCCTGATCTATGTTTGGCATTGGGAATCTGCATTCAAATGCAAACTGAAGTACTTTGTTGCCCACAAGATGTATTCATGCTTATATTGTGAGTGTGAAGAGGGGTATGCTTTCATCTTAAAGGAACAGAAATAAAATTCTTGTACAACCCTAGGCTTTAGGAGAGGGAAGAGCTCCAGACTGTGGGTCTGTGGGAATGGTTTGTCTAAAGCAGAGGGAAATAGAGTGCTTGTATTCATAATGAATAAATATAAAGAAACATGATCATCACTCTTGCTTGTGAAAGCATTTTCTCTGGGGTTGGGCAAACATAGAGTAGATTCTTTTGTGCAGGGAGCAGAACCATCCTGAGGAAGTCCTAAGAGAAGCCAGACTAAAATGGCTACCCATCTAGAACGTTACCATGCATGTTCTTTGAAACCACCATTACATAGAAAATGCATATATAACCTAGAATTACATTAGCAGAAACATTTAATGGTATTCTAGTTCTACGCTGAATTATTTTTCCAGTTGCTGCCACTGTAGAAGTGCAACTGATGACTCTAGCAAACTTCCAGATTTACTGCAGAAATTTGCTGGAAACTGTTCTAGATTTGGTGCATTGGTTTCATGTGTACCATGCACTGACAACAGTTTCAGTTTCATGTTTACATTCTATAATTCACATCAAAAATATCTAAACAGAATAATATCAATATATGTGCATAGTTCACCAGTTTTTATCAACAGTGAAAATGCATATGCTACAAAGGTGTTTGTCTTCAGATGCAAAACCAGTTCTGCTTTTGTATTGCTCACTACTGCTACAGAATCAATGTTTGGGCAATATGAATATAGATAGTATCTTATAGGTGAAGCCAGAAATTTACTTGTTATCCCCAAATCAGTCTCCACATGTGTAAATTTAGTAGTCAGAGTCTACTATGGGTTCATCAGCCTGTTCCAACAAATCATGCACCTGGAACATTTACGCAATTCATTCCTGGTTCCATTGTTTGAAAAATGGAAGGGAACAAGAATGTGAGTGAATGAAAGGTGGTGACTTACTTCATTAGCTTTGTACAACTAAATGTCAAGGAGCCAAGGATTGCTCTTCCTGAGACAGAATGACCTTGTCCTGCTCTCTCTCTCTCTCTCTTTCTCTCTCTCTCTCTCACACACACACACACACGCACACGAAGAGGGTTATGCAAATCAGGTTTTATACTGTGTATTTGCCCAGGTGTGTAGGGATGCCTTATTAACATAAACTAAACTTAATAGATATTAAATTGATGCACTGTGGGCATGAGTGACATATTTGTGTGTCACGGTAAATATCCAAATCTCTCTGTATTCATAAAAAGAGGTCATCAGTTGATGTACAAACATTCTCCCTACTTGAGCTGACTTGTCCAGTGGATTTCTCAAAATGGTTTTACTGAGGGACTTCAAAATCCATGCTGAGTACCCTTTTCCTTGGTAGGAATGGCTCAGTAGTTCATGGCCGCTATGACAACCATGACCTTTGTAATGGTCATTTTCAGGTAATTTCCAGCCTTCCACATTTAGCTGGACACAGTTTAGACTTTTTCCTTGTGCTGTTTGTGAAAGGATAATCTGGGGAAGGGGAAACTTAATGTAATCCCACTGTCACCCTCAGATCACTGATTCTTTATTGGGTTTAAGTTTGCTGGTACCTCAGACCTCCTTGTGGCAATACCCCACAGAACAAAGATGAATCCAGATTGCTTTCTGATGGTTCCTGGGGATCTTTCTGTCACTCAGGGTGGTAATCCTGACAAAGCCCTGTGTCGAGGTGGTACTCAACATGTAAACAACCCACACGTTCACGAGCAATAAAACTAGAGTCCTTTATTGCTACTTGTCTACAAGATTTACAACTCAATAGATAAGCTCTTCTGCTGAGGTCTTTGGAATGCAGATGTTAATCCTCTAGTGGTGTCTCTCCCCAGCCCATGTGGAATTAATTCTCTTGGTCACGCCTTTCTTCCCTCTGACATAACAAGCTCTGCCTTTGCTTGTATCTTCTTAGAATTCTGTGATTGGGTGCTAGAGAAAAGTCTATCATGCCCCCTGTGTCTCCTGTGTCATGTTAAGGAAGTTCAGCATCAGTGGGAGGAGGAACAGCCTGCTCTGACTCCTCCTGAGTAGAACTAGTGGTGTCTTTTCCCTTGGGCCTCTCTTGCTTAGATGTGGGCTCGGGTGTTTGCTCAATGGGCAGGGAGTCAGGGGGAGGTGCAGCTACCTGCTCAGCCACCCCCAAGCTAGGTTGCAAGGTTGGCTTTTGGATACAGGGTCCCAAGCACAAGACCTCCTTGTGAGGTGCTGTCTCTGTTGGGCTTCAGGCATGACACCCTGGTTGATTTCTTGCATGGGGGAAATGGATCAGGTGGTCTCTAGGGAAGAAGATCAACAAACTTCAGAAGAGCATCCTTTTTTGTACTCCCTATGTAAGATCTGCTGTTACAGAAATATCCTGCAAATATTCATCTGAGCTTGGCAGGTTCAATTCTTTCAGAAGGGGCTGCCATGCCAGCATATTTCATCCAATACCTACAAACAGGAAAAAAGTATAGTACTGTTTTCACTTCCCATGACAGTCATTGAGAGACATGACTGAATTATATGGAATTCAGGGAAAACTTCTGAAAATACATCTGTATGAATAATATGTAGATATGAAAAGAAATATGAATTGTGTATTTAATCATGCTAATATAGTAGCAGGGCTAGCAACAGAGATGCTTAAGGGTAAAATAATAATTAAGTTGCAGTAATACCATAAAATGAGTTGCAATTAATGTGGTTACTTAGCCAACCCATCAGGCTATACACTGTATCTGATTACATTTTTTGGTAATGTTGCAGATAAGAGTCCACATTTTTGCACACAAGCAGCTGATGGAGCAATGTGTATCAGCACATATTTCATCCAACCAGTACCCACCCACTCCACCCCATCTTTGCCCCCCAGGTGTCAAATACATTGAGAAAAATGCTGTTTTACTCCAGAAATCTTGGCAAATCTCTTCACATCTCTCAAAAGAAAATTAAATGGAAGGGTAGAAAGTGCAATCAAGTGTGATGACACAGAGTGATTATGAGCTATATGTTAATACGAACTGTCTTATAATCTGTAATAATACTGGACCATACACTTTCGATTTTCCATTAATGAGTCTCATAAAAAATACAATGGAGACTAACAACCAACTGAAAGGGGAATTATCATACATTCTGTCCTATATCACCTTCACTGAGAGACTGCTTTTTTCTTACTTGTATTCTATTATTCTAAGCCTCTCTAAAAAGAAATTAATTTTGTCTAGTATTGATCCAACTGTAATTACTTTTCATGCTGCCATTCACTTACAAATCAAGATTTGGGTTAATAGCAATCAAGCAATGAAATGAAGGTTGATTGCTAAGAATTCTATTCCAAACCTGAAGCACAAGCACTGACTTCCCTGATACCTTAGGACTGGACTGCAACTGCTTGATGGTTTTCCCAAGCATCTCTGGCTATTTCAAAAAGTCTCCTGAACATTTTTGCATTTTTTGTGTGTGTTCTCTGAAAAAAAAAAAATCACTCATATTGCAGTCCTATATATGCCAGTGGGGCTTATTACCAGGTAATTCAGTAAAGGATTGCAGACTTATTTTAACAATCTGCAAGTCCACTTGTTCTTGGAGTCTTTTTTTCTGATCTTGCGTAAGATTTTTAACTAAAAGTTTCATTTTTTCTTTATTTATTTTCATCCCCGTAACCTCATCATATTCTTCAATCCATTGTAAAAGTTTAGGGATTGTTACAAAAGTTTCCTCTGTTATGAAGACCAAATCATCTGTGAATGCTTGCAATTTATAATTTTCATCCCTAATTTTGATACCTTTAAAGTTCTCTTCATCCCTGACATTTCTATTCAAGACCTCTAAAGTCAGAATGAACAATAGGGGTGACAACGGGCATCCTTGCCTTGTACGCTTTTGTATCTCTATAGCCTTTGTAAGTTCTCCATTAATTAAAATCCTGACTGATTGCTATAAATGCTTGCTATCGCATTCATGAATTTTCCCCCAAACTCCATTTGTGCCATCTGTTGCTTCATGAATTGCCAATTAATATTATCAAAGGCTTTCTGAGCATCCAAAAACAGTAGAGCCATTGATTTTTTCTGTGTGTATCTCATAGTATTCTAGGATATTCAAGATAATCCTCAAGTTGTTCTTCATTTGTCTTTTAGGCAGGAAACCATTTTGGTCTGGATGAATAAAGTCTATTAAAAACTTCTTCAACCTTTCTGCCAATATAGAGGCAAAAATTTTATAGTCCACATTTAGTAATGATATAGGTCTGTAATTTTGAATCTGTGTTAAGTCCGTATCTTCTTTCGGTATTAATGTGATATTTGACTCTGTCCAAGTATCTGGTATTTTAGCATTTAACAATGCTTCATTACATATATCTTTAAGAAATGTAGCAAAAACTCCCTCAAAAGATTTGTAAAATTCAGCTGGGAGCCCATCCGGACCAGGGGTTTTATCGTTCTTTTGTTGCATGATTGCCTCTGTTATTTCCATAGTTGTTACTTCTTGATTCAATAATTTTTGATACTTTTCTGGTAGTTTTGGTAAGTCTCCCTTTCGAATGTATTCTTTTACCTTCTCGATCAAAATCTCCTCCTTCCGGTATAATCTTGCGAAAAAGTCTTCAGCTATTTTCTTGATTTGTTTATTTTGTACCTGTAGTCGTCCTTCTCCGTCTTTCAGTTTCAAAATCAGTCTTTTCTCTCTTTCTTTTTTTACTTTATATGCTAGCCATCTCCCCGGTTTCTTCAGCTTTCTTTATTTGAAAGAATATTTGCATTTCTTTGCTTATCTCTTCTGTAATTTTTTTATCTTTTAGTAACGCTTTATCTAGACTCCATCTGGGCATCCTTGCAGCTCCTTTCAGTGATATAGATACAGGGTTATGATCTCCCCAGACATTTGTCTCCATTTCAGCTTCTATCAAATCTGGAACTAAGTCTGGAGTTATCCAAACCATATCAATTCTAGACCATGACCTATGTCTGTTTGAATAGTAAGAATAATTAGCAGAAGTTGGGTTTTTATGCCTTCAGGCATCTATCAATCTGAGTTCTTCAATCATATTGGAACAAGACTTTGGAAGCATCCTACTACCCTTTTTTCCCTTACTTTCACTCTTGTGATCAATTCCCTTATCCACAATTGCATTAAAATCACCCATTACACACAGTCTGGTAGTCCACTTGTAAGAGTAATATATGTAATTTTTGGTAAAAAGTTTACTGATGGTCATTTGGTGCGTATATTGCCACCAAGAGCACCTTTTTAAGTGTAATTTCTACCAACAAAATCCTACCATCCTCATCAGAAAGAATATATTTGGGGTCCAATTTCTCTTTAACATATAGTGCTAAACCTCTTTTCTTTTGTGATGCAGAAGATACGAACAGTTTTCCCAGTTTTAAGCATTCCAGAAGTTTAACACATTGTTTCTTAATATGTGTTTCTTGTAGACAAATTATGTCTAACTTTTGTTTTTGAAGTTAAGCAAAAAACCTTCTTCTCTTAGATGGTCCATTTAGTCCATTAACATTTAAGGAGAACAATTCAATTTTCCCTTCCTTTTTAAGAGCCATATTTAATAAAATTATCTACTTATTCTTTGCCTTTACAGTTCTACCTTTTTTTTCTCTTTTGAGTCCAAACTCTGTACTTCTTGTTGTGAATCAACCTTCAGTATTTCTCCTTCTTCAGAATGATACGCTGTTATTTCCATTGCTTTGGCACCTTTTTCTCCTTCTTTTGAGACAACAGGAGCCTCCTCTTCCAACATGGCTCTAAATTTTTCATAGAACTCTTGTGCTTTAAGAATTGAATCCAATTTATAACTTACAGAGTTCCATGTGAAAAATATTCCTTCTGGTGTTAGCCATTTAAAGATAATCTCTTTCTTGATCATTTTTGTAGTAAGGAATAAGTATTTCTTTCGTCCCTCTCTAATCCTCCATGGTATCTGTTTCAGGACCGTCACCTCCTGACGATCATCTTTCTTTAATGGCTTCTCCTGTACGGCCTTCAAAACATTGTCTCTTATAGACCTTAGAGCAAATTTGACATGAACTTCTCTTGGAAGTTTGTTTTTTCTGGTATAAGTGGAATTGACCCTAAAAGTCAATTCCCATACCCATGACCTCATTCTCGATTTCTAAAAGCTCCGCCAACATGCCAGTTATAAGCTATCGCAGGTCTTCATTTTTCTCTTCAGGTATATTCTGAAATCTTAGGTAGTAAGATGCCTTCTCCGTCTTTAATGCAGCCATTGAATCCCATGTTGACTTATTTGTTTGCTTAATTCTTTATCTACTGTCTCCAATTTTTCGCATACTTGTTGCATTTTTTGTGTATTCTGTTCTGCTTTAAGTCGAACATCAGATAGTTGAGTTGTCACCTCTTTAATAGAGTTATCCAATTTGTAAAGTTGCTCTTTTTGCTCATTTGATAAGCTTTCCAGCTGTGTTGACATTGCCTCTTGAGATGCTTGCAAAGTTGTTAAAGCCCCCTGTATCACCAAGCTTGTCATTTGCAACTCTTTTAAGCTTTTTGCAACATCTTCTGTCTTAGGCTGATGAATTGGACTCTGACGAGCTGAGGAGGGTGCTGAAGAGGGCTGCGTTTTCCTCATGATGAAAGTTGTTCACCAAAGAAGTTTCAATATAACAGAAAAAAAAAAAAAAAAAGAGTAGAAAGGGAAAAAGAAAAAAAAGGAGGGAGAAAAAAATATAAATTGAATAAAATAGGGAAAAGAAAAAAAAATGGAAATAGCTTACAATAATTCCAATAGCCACCAGGTGGCAACAAAAGGCTATTTAAAAAAAAAAAAAAGGAGAAACGTCGTCAGTGTCCAGTTTCTTTTTGGCAGAAGTCCCAGAAAGAATGGAAACTGGCCAAAAATGGCCACCAGCAAATTATATCCTTCTATAACTTAATTCCCCAATAGTTATTGTTTTACTTCTTCACCCTTGGGGAGATCAAAAAAACAAAACAAAATCTTTCTCCTCAATTTCAGCTTTCAGTTTCTACTTTAGACTTTCACTCCAACATTGATCCTCTCCCCATATCATTTGCTGCTTAAGACACAAAACACCGTGGGAGGGGGTTCCTCCTTTCATCAAGGGGGCTTTTCCTTCTTCTTTATGCCAATTAACAACAGATATAGTTTTTCCACAAGAAATATTGCAAAAAGAAAGTAAAAATGCTCATCAGAAAGTCATCACAGTAGAGAGGAAAACACCACATAACACAAAAATTATCCTGGCAAGTGTCCAGTTAGTCTTGGCAGAAGTCCAAGCAGATATTCAAAATGATTGCTCTACATTTTAATTCCACAGTAATTATTCATTTTGATTCTTCGCCCTTAGAGAGATTAGAAGAAAAATCTTTTTCTTTGGCTTCAACACAGATAAAAGCCTTCACTCTCTCTCCATATCAGTTGCAGCTTAAAGACTTCAGGAGGGCTTTTTCTTTTTTCTTTAAGCCAATTATGAACAGATGCAGTTTTTCCACGGGTAGTATTGTGAAAAGAAATAAGAAATAAGAATGCTTACAAGCCGTCCGATGCTTATCTGGCTAAAATAAGCTAATTAATCCATCAGATGTCGAAGGGGCTAAAAAAAACCCCTGTGTTCCCCGGTTGAGAAATGCCTGAATTTCTCCCAGTGGATATGGGATTGCCATCCCACACTGACCAAAAGAATGCCAGGCAATCTGTCTTCGCACTGGCAGGGCTTAGATGAGTCTCCCATGACTCACTGCCGAGCAATACCAGCGTGATAACAGGAGCTCTGTTAATCACAGCCATCTTGTTCCAATGCCATCTTGAATCCGCGTAGCTCAATGAAGTATTGAGCTATGCTGTGCAGGGCCACCCAAGACGGACAGGTCATAGCAGAAAGCCCTGACAAAACATGATCCCCTGGAGAAGGAAATGGCAACCCACTCAAGTATCTTTGCCATGAAAACCCCATGGAGAGTACCAAAAGGCAAAAATATATGATGCGGGAAGATGAGCACCTGAGGTAGGAAGGTGTCCAATGTGCTACTGGGGAAGAGCAGAGGGCTAGTACTAGTAGCGCCAGAAAGAATGAAGCGACTGGGTCAAAGCTGAAAGGACACTCAGTTGCAGATGTATCCAGTGGTGAAAGGAAAGTCCAATGCTGCAAAGATCTATACTCCATAGGAACCTGGAATGTAAGATCCATGAATCAAGACAAGCTGGATTTGGTCAAGCAAGAGATGACAAGACTGAACATCGACATCTTAGACATCAGTAAACTAAAATGGACAGGAATGGGTGGATTTAATTCAGATGACCATCAGGTATACTACTGCGAGAATCCCTCAGAAGAAATGGAGTAGCCTTCATAGTCAATAAAAGAGTAGGAAAAGCAGTACTGGGGTACAATCTCCAAAATGACAGAATGATCTCAGTTCGAATCCAAAAAAAACCATTCAACATCACAGTAGTCCAAGTCTATGCCCCAACCACAGGTGCTGAAGAGGCTGAAGTTGACCAGTTCTATGAAGGCCTACAACACCTTCTAGAATTAACACCAAAAAATGATGTCCTTATCATCATGTGGGATTGGAATGCTAAAGTAGGAAGCCAAAAGATAACTGGAATAACAGGCAAGTTTGGCCTTGGAGTACAAAATGAAGCAGGGCACAGTCTGGTAGAATTTTGTCAAGAAAATGTGATGGTCATAGCATTTTCCAACTACCCAAAGATGACTCTACACATGGTCATCACCAGACCGTCAACACAGAAATCAGATTGACTATGTGCTCTGCAGCCAAAGATGGAGAAGCTCTATACAGTCAGTAAAAACTAGACCAGAAGCTGACTGTGGCTCAGATCATGAGCTTCTTGTTGCAAAATTTAGGGTTAAATCGAAGAAAGTAGGGAAAAGCACTAGGCCACTCAGGTATGACCTAAATCATATCCCTGATGAATATACAGTAGAGGTGACAAATAGATTAAGGAATTAGATCTGATGGACAGAGTGCCTGAAGAACTATGGACAGAGGTTCGCGACATTGTAAAAGAGATAGCAACTAAAACCATCTCAAAGAAAAAGAAATGCAAGAAAGCAAAATGGCTGCCTGAGGAAGCTTTACAAATAGCTGAGGAAGGAAGGGAAGCGAAAGGTAGGGGAGAAGGAGAAAGATACCTCCAATTGAATGCAGAACTCCAGAGAATAGCTAGAAGAGATAAGAAGGCCTTCTTAAATGAACAGTGCAAAGAAATTGAAGAAAACAATAGAATAGAGAGGACCAGAGATCTCTTCGAGAAAATTGGAGATATGAAGGGAACATTTCATGCAAAGGTGGGCATGATAAAGGACCAAAATGGCATGGACCTAACAGCATGGACCTATTCAAAATCCTAAAAGACGATGCAGTAAAAGTGCTACATTCAATATGCCAGCAAATTTGGAAAACTCAACAGTAGTCACAGGATTGGAAAATGTCAGTTTACATTCCGATCCCAAAGAAGGGCAATGCCAAGAATGTTCAAACTACCGCACCATTGCACTCATTTCACATGCTAGCAAAGAGGTACTCAAAATCCTACAAGTCAGGCTCCAGCAGTATGTGGACCAAGAACTACCAGAAGTAAAGGCAAGATTTCAAAGAGGGAAAGGAATTAGAGTTCAAATTGCCAACATATGCTGGATCATGGAGAAAGCTAGGGAGGTCCAGAAGAACATCTACTTATGCTTCATTGACTGTGCTAAATCCTTTGATTGTGTGGATCACAACAAATTGTGGCAAGTTCTGAAAGAGATGGGAATACCAGACCATCTTATTTGTCTCTTAAGAAATATGTGGGTCAAGAAGCAACAGTGAGAACTGGACGTGGAACCCCTGATTGGTTCAAAATTGAGAAAGGAGTTCGGCAAGGCTGTATACTGTCTCCCTGCCTATTTAACTTATATGCAGAGCACATCAGGAGAAAGGCAGGGCCACATGAATCACAAGTTGGAATTAAGATTGCTGGGAGAAATATCAACAACCTCAGATATGCAGATGATACCACTCTAATGGCAGAAAGTGAAGAGGAAATAAAGAGCCTCTTGATGCGGGTGAAGGAGGAGAGTGCAAAAGTTGGCTTGAAACTCAACATTAAGAAAACTAACATGATGGCATTCGATCCTCTCATTCCTGGCAAATAGATGGGGAAGAAATGGAGGTAGTGACAGATTTTATTTTCCTGGGCTACCAGATCACCGCAGATGAGGACTGTAGCCAAGAAATTAAAAGAAGCTTGCTCCTTGGGAGGAAAGCTATGGCAAATATAGACAGCATACTAAAAAGCAGAGACATCATCCTGCCAACAAAAGTGCATATAGTCAAGGCTACAGTTTTCTCAGTTTCAATGTTTGGCTGTGAATGTTGGACCAGAAGGAAGGCTGAGTGCCGAAGAGCTGAGGCCTTTGAATTGTGCTGCTGGAGGAGACTCCCGTGAGTCCTTTGGACTGCAAAGAGATCAAAGCAGTCAGTCTTAGGGGAGATCAACCCTGATTGCTCTAGAAGGCCAGATACTGAAGATGAAACTTAAATGCTTTGGCCACCTAAAGAGCAGGAAGGACTCACTGGAGAAGACCCTAATGCTGGGAACAATTAACGGCAAGAGAAGAACGGGACTGCAGAGAACGAGGTGGCTAGATGGAGTCACTAAAGCAGTTGGTGTGAGCTTAAGTGGACTATGGGGGATGGTGGAGGACAGGAAGGCCTGGGTTGAATGTTGTCCATGGGGTCATGATGGGTCAGACACGACTTCGCGACTAACAACAACAAATAGCCAAAATTTTCACTGCTGCGGTTCTCATGTTATGGTCATGACATCAACTCTTTTGTTGAAAAACTAAAAATGCAGAGTTTTTAGAAGCAAATATGCCTGTTCTGGAATCAGATCTTTCTGTGGCTGACTAACTTACAACACTCAGAGTTATCTAACAGAGTTTTTGGACTTTTGACACCTCCAGTTTTCCTTGCAAGAGGTCTAACTGATTTTTTCACCACAGAAGGCAAGAATCCTACTCACTGTTGTACAAATGCAAGGAGAAAAGGCCCACTAACCTACCAGGTACTATGGGTATATCTTCCCCTCTATCTTGCAATTTTGCCCAGAGGAGCTCAGCCTGGCAGTTTAACTCCATGTGTCCCACAGGTGATATTTCATCAAAAACCTTACTTCAAACCTAATCCCTATTTTTCTGGCTTCTCTGGCAAAGAGGGTCCATGCTTCTTAAGCTTCAGCTACAGGTCTGGGTCTTCCAGCTGAAGGAAAGCTACCTTTAAATTTGTGTATATCTGCAGAGGACTTTCTACAATTGTAGCTTCCTGTGCTATGCTGTCACTTAATCTTTAAACTGATTGGCCAGAGTCCCAGCATTTTTCCCTGGAAAAGTGGAAAGGATTGTGGTTGAGCTCCCTTCTGTATTCCTCCGAAGTGCTGGCTCAAAAGGTCTGTGAGAAACATTTGGAAATGTTTCATCAACAGCAAATTGTTTCTTTAAGATTCTCCAGCTTTTGTGTGTTGAATTCATGGAGATCCCACATGATTTTTCTCATTCAACGTTTGATTTTAAGGTACACTTTGTGCAAAAAAATTTTCTATAACAGTTTTTTTTTTTGCACAAATGTTAATTTGTGCTACTCAAATTAATTCACTCAAATTAACACTGGCTACTCATTGAGAGTGGGGTTATCGTATTGTACAGCAAAGTTTGGCATGCATGAGATAGTTACCATGGAAGGTGGTTGTTTCCAGAGGATTGTAAAAACCCTTCGCTAATTTCAGTACTTCTCTGTTCTTTGCTATTAGCAGCAGTAATATATGTTTTCTGTGGAAAGGAGTCTTCAAAATTCCCCTTCTTAGCAGTTCCTTCTGCAGTATGCTGGGAAAGTTGCGCATTATTTTTTTTTTTTACATAGAACATAATGTGCATTTTTTTGACATGGAACTCAACTATGTTCATGCTGCTGAATGTGGCAGCCCTTATTATGTACTCAGGCATGACTGAGACATCACACACACATCCCAAAGATAACTACAATATGAAAATGTAGAACTAGATGACCCAGGAGGCCCCTTCTGACTAGCTCTGTTTCTATGTTTCTAATTATATCGAAAGGTTGCCAGTTCGAATCTGCACAATGGGGTGAGTTTCCGTTGCTCCATCCTATCTCCTGTCAACCTTGCAGTTTGAAAGCATGCAAATGCAAGTAGATAGCAAGGTAACACTGGTGGGAAGGTAACAGCGTTCCATGCACTTTGGTGTTTAGTCATGCCGGCCACATGACCATGGAGACTGTCTGCAGACAAATGCTGGCTCCCTCGGCTAGGAAACAGAGATGAGCACCACCCCGTAGAGTCAGACATGACTGGACTTAACATCAAGGGGAAATCTTTACTTTTTTAATGTATATCTCACACAACTTTTGAAAACAATTTCATTTTTCTTATGACTGAAGCCATGGGCAAATTTCTTATGACACTTTGATTAAAATCAAGATCTCCTCAAGAGTCCAAATTAAATTGCTTTTGGAGTTGGATCTGGTCCATGGGCCCATTACTTGTTATTCCTGGATTAGAGCATCCTATTAAAGCTGAATGAATTGCTGCTCCACAATACCTTCTATATTGAAAAACATTTAATTGAGAGAGCAAGGAGCCCCTAGAGCAAAATAAAGGTTGTAGGTTAATTTCATTAGACTTTAGTTTAAGAGCCTCATAGAACAACAAGAATTCTGGTTGCTCTGTGTGTGTGTGTGTGTGTGTGTGTGTGCGTGTAAATAGCATAATAGTAATTAACTTCACTATGTAGCCTGTGCTAAGCAGTCCACAGCTGGCAGCAGTAAAAATCAGAAGAGGATTTGTATGTTTTTAATATCCATGATGATTGTTTCATGTATGTTCAAATTGCTTATTTATATACTGGTCATGCCTGCTTTATGATACATCTTCAGATTTAAATTAATAATAGTTCTGCAGGATGAAATTTTATCTGCCACTTGATAAAAATGACATATATTTAAGACTGCTCTAACATTCCTATTACAGAGTTGGTCTTTTCTGAGTGCTATTAAACGATAGCTCTAGTATTAGCAAGTCTTTCAGTTAACTATCTAAAATCGCTTAATACAATGGGAACAACACACAGATAAAGTGTTCCATCTGGGTTTCCTTTGGGTTTTCTACTAACTAAAAAATGGCAGGGGGAAACCCTTTCCCTCCCTCTCTCTTATTCAGGTGGTCAACTGCATCCCATCCAGGTGCAGTCTGTTTTTTCTCCATTGGAGTTTGACAACTGACCAAATGCTCAAAGGTCTGCTAGGAGTCCAAAACATCAGGGCCAGTCCACTTTACTTCAGACCACTTTGAGAACCACTTTGCTTCAGAGGAATGTTGAAGAAAGTGCAAACTTCTAATATTGTCTACCTGTGTATGACTGGACATGGTATCCTTCTTGGCTAACTCACTGGAATGCACCTTGAGTATATATCTGGATTTAACCCTGAGACTGTATGCTCAAGTTTTGGTGATGGCCAGGATTGTATGTGCACAGTTGAACTGGTACACCAGCTTTGTGAGTTAGATCTTAGTTTCATCTTCTTTGGGTTACTGTAACAAGCTCTGTGTTTGGGCTTTCTCTTGAAATCTAGCTGTTTCAGAGAGCTGTGGCCAGATTGTTGAATGGACTGTCTACAGGACACACACAACTGCTGAAGGAACTTCACTGACTCTAAGTCTGTTTCTGGGCACAATTCAAAGTGCTAAAGTCTTGGAGGGTTCAGGTCCAGGCTATCTGAAAAACTGTATTCCCCCTTATTAGCTTGCCCATGCCCTAACAAATTCTGAGGAAGCCCTTCTCTTAGTTCTACCACCTGCATGGGAATGCTGGGCTGGAACGTGGAAGACAGCCTTCTTGGGGGCTGCTCCAAGGCTCAAGAATGATAGATTGGTACCTTCCCTCTATGTTTTTGGAGGCAGGCAGAAACCTTTCTCTTCCAGCAAACTTTTAGGAACAGTCTGGATCTGTTAAACTGTGCTGGACTATATTCTATACATTTTTAGCATTATATATATATATATATATATATATATATATATATATATAAAAAGTTTTAAACTAACACTAATAAAAACATCAAATATCACATACATCGGATTCACTGGGTCAACCCCCTACTACACACACACACACACACACATTTTTTAAACATTCTAAAATCAAATTCAAATTATGCCAAGTCCCGTTTCTCCAGCCAATTATAGAAAGAGTCCTATAGATAGAAGTCAGTATCCTCTTTCTCCTTCAATGATAAAGTCAATCTATCCATTTCTGCGCAGTCCAAGATCTCTCTTACAATCAGTTCATCGATGGGTAGCTCCTCATTTTTCCAATATTGAGCAAATGCAATCCTCGCCACTGTGATTAAGTGCAACATCAAGTACATTTCCTGTCTGTTGACATCTTCCGGTATAATGCCTAACAAGAAAACTTCAGGTTTAAAAGCACAGGGTTTCTGTAATATTTCCTCCATCCATCTATGTATTTTAATCCAATACTTTTTCACATTATCACAAGTCCACCACATACGATAGAAAGTACCCACTTTATGTTTACATTTCCAACATCTATTTGACATATTTGGAAACATCTTAGCTAATTGGCTTGGTGACAAATACCATCTATAGAACATTTTATATAAATTTTCTTTATACGAAGTTGCTAATGCTATCTTGATGTTTCTTTCCCATAATTTTTGCCACTGTTCTAATTCAACATTAAATCCAAAGTTTTGTGCCCATATTATCATAGTTTCCTTAACCTGTTCCCCTTCCATTTTCCTGTCAAGTAGAAAATCATATAGTCTTTTAATAATTTTCTCATCTGTTTTAAGCATCACTTGATCAAACTCTGTTAGGTCTTTATAAAACCCCCATGTTTTACAATCTTTAGCATACCTCGATTGCATCTGTACCTTATACCACCAGGATATATTAAGTCCCTGTTCTTGTACATTTTTAGCATTTTAATGATGGTATTTGATAAGATTTTATAAATTGTATTTATACTAATTTTATTATATTTTAAACATTTATATATTTCTATTTATGTTATAATTTTATAGGTTTATTTTAAGCTGCCTTGAGTCCCAGTATTGGGAATTCAATTATGTTTAATACTCCTCTAGTCAAATCTGCCATTTGCCTACCTATTATAAAACCACTTTGATCCACATTAAATCATAGAATCATAGAATAGTAGAGTTGGAAGAGGCCATGAAGGCCATTGAGTCCAACCCTCTGCTGTTGGAGGACACCAGTTTACTCCATCCCACTCAGATGCCTGTCCAGGTTCTTTTTGAATGTCTCCAGTGTGGGAGCGCCCACCACCTCTCTAGGCAGCTGGTTCCACTGTTGTATTGTTCTGACAGTAAGGAAGCTTTTCCTGATGTCCAGCCTGAATCTGGGTTGCTGCAACTTGAATTGATTATTCCATGTCCTACATTCTGGCATTAGCAAGAAGAGACCTTGACCTTCCTCTTTGTGACAGCCTTTCAGGTACTCATAGAGGAATATCATGCCCCCACCCTCAGTCTTTTCTTCTCAAGGCTGAACATGCCCAGTTCCCTCAATTTCTTCTCATAGGGCAGTGTTTCCAAACCCTGGATCATTTTTGTTGCCCTCCACTGGACCCTTTCTAATTTACCTGCACCTTTCTTAAATCTTGGTGCCCAGAACTGGACACAGTATTCCAGGTGAGGTCTGACTAGTGCGGAGTAATACTTCTGTTAATGCATCCCAAAATAGCATTTGCCCTTTTGGTAGCTGCATCACATTGTTGGTTCATGTTTGGCCTATTGTCCACAATTATTCCAAGATCTTTTTCTTGTTCAGTTCTGTTAAGCCATGTATTCCCCTTCTTGTATTGATGCATCTTGTTTCTTTTTCCTAGGTGGAGGACTTGGCACTTGTCCTTATAGAATCTCATTCTGTTGCTTTCATCCCAGTGCTCAAGTTTATCAAGATCATCCTGGATCTTCATTCTGTCTTCTATGGTGTTTGCTATTCAGCCCAGTTTTGTAACATAAGGGAGATATAATTTTATTAGACAGGGAGGGTGTATATGATCTCTTAAAAATTTCATGGGGAATGGATTTAGGGAAGGATATAGAGAAGGAAGAATGGGGAAAATATGGGACAAGAGAATATTAAAAAGTATGTCAATTAGAATTAAGGAAAAATATAAATTAGTATGGAAATGGCATATGATGCCAGTTAAATTAGAATATTTCTTATGGGTGCCTATTTCGATATGTGGTGGGAATGTGAAAATATTAAGAAATTTTGGATGATGATTTTTAAGGAGATTAGTAAGATTGTACTCAGAAAAACAAATTCTGCCACCCCACCCCTCTGCCTGGCCATAAATACATCATGGTCTTGGAAGATGCCTCAGTGTCTGGTGGTGAAGATCAAACAACCCCACTCCATTAGTGGGTAACTGTCAATTGTAATCTCTGTATTTTATGGACTTGCCAGAGTGCCTCCCTAACCCTGTACAGTTCACACACATAACCTTTCTATTAACTTAACTTGGCCAGCCTGTTCAAGGTAACTTTAATTTTGAAGGCCTGTCAAAGGTATCTAATTAGAGTGAAATGTAACTTTTCTTTATGATGCTGTGATGTGTATCCAATCACTTTCCTATCTATATCAAAGTATTCAATCACCTTCCTGTGTATTGTATTCACTCCCCTTTTGTGAACTCTAGATAACCCTAATGGAAGTAGCACTGGGTATTCCTGCCTTGGACACCCATGGATCCATGTGTTTAATTGTAAATAAAACTAGTTGCCCTCACAAGAAACTGATCATTTGAGCCTTAATTGTGGAATTTTGGTGTGACAAGATATTGTACTTAAAAATTGACATGGACCCTGAAATAGCATTGTTGCTCATATTTTTGAAAAGAAATGGAAATGGAACATTAAAGAATTAATTATAAATTTGGTATCAGCAGCAAAATTGATAATAGCAAAGAACTGAAAGGAGAAAAGGGATCTCCAATCAATTATATGGAAAAAGAAGTTTGGAATATACCAGTTAATGATAAGTTGACATTGGTAAAGGATTGGTAAAGAAGAATGATTTTAACAATATATGGGGTTTGTTTATTGAATATGTATTAATAAAAGGGGAGGGTATCAAACCTCCAAGGTTGGATGGAAGGGGGTATTTTGGAAAGAGAGGAAAAATGAAAGGAAAAAAAAATACTAGGTAGTCAGTGGAGGCGTGCACTAAGGGTGATTAAAAAAATAATTTGTGTATTAAAGATTAGTTTTGACATTTGGGGACCACTCATTGAGTTTGTTCCCTTGGATCACAAGGAGATCAAACCAGACAGTCCTAGAGGAGATCAACCCTGCTCTTTAGAAGGCCAGGTACTGAAGATGAAACTCAAAATACTTCGGTCACCCATGAGAAGGAAGGACTCATTGTTCTCATTCCCAGCATTAGGAGACTCAATTTTTCTCCTAATGCTGGGAACAATTGATGGCAAAAGAAGGGGACGGCAGAGGATGAGGTGGCTAGATGGAGTCACTGAAGCAGTTGGTGTGAGCTTAAGTGGACTCCAGGGGATGGTGGAGGACAGGAAGGCCTGGAGGAGTGTTGTCTATGGGGGTCATGAAGGGTCACATGCGACCTCGCAACTAGCAGCAGCATTGAGTTTGTATTAATAAAATCTAAATAAATATTGATCCTTCACAAGATTTGGAAGGGGAATGGGGCCTCCTCAGAGTGAATGAATTAACATGTGGGATGTACTGTCTTTGTTATTATATAGTTTTAATTGTTTTGAAGAAAAAATATTCTATTGTATCTTATTCGTGTGTATGTTAGAGTTTGTTTTGTTAATTATTTAATAAAATGAAAACAAAAATAATACAAAAGACAATCTAAAAGTTTTAGTGGTTCACTTAAAAAGAGTTTCAGTTTCAGTTCTGATTCAGGTGCAACTGAAATTGTTCCAGACATTTCTCATTCCCCAATTCTTTAACTGTGGGCAGTCCATTTAGTCTTCTGTCTACATTTCTGTGACATATTTTACTGCTTTCTCAAAAGAAGTATATATTTGAATACCTAAGGCCATCATGATGGTCCATCTGCAGTTTGCAGGGATGAACCATTTGCTTGGCATGTTAATGTGAATTTTCCAAATTTTGTCCTTTCAAAGCAACAAATAAACCAAACTCTGTTATTCATTAAAATTTACCCTTCTCTAGATTTTACATTAGCATTATCCATGTGCATCTTGGTGAAATAAAATAAAAATACATCATGTTAGGAAACTGACATGCTACCTCATGGCTTGGACTCTTTCTAGCTTGAAAACATTCAATAAACAGCAATGACTTGTCAGACTAATTATACTGATAAGCAAGAAGAATGCCACTGAATTAATCCCCATTTTGTCATAGT
The DNA here is from genome assembly GCF_004798865.1 of Varanus komodoensis. NCBI lineage: Eukaryota > Metazoa > Chordata > Lepidosauria > Squamata > Varanidae > Varanus > Varanus komodoensis. The sequence continues at coordinate 16,977 of NW_025336214.1, read as the reverse complement.
TCTGTTGCAGTGGCAGTTGACAAATATCTGTGAGGATCAGTCTTTCAATTAAGTAAATGCCACCTAAATGCCTC
>NW_025336214.1:6348-16803 GCF_004798865.1 Varanus komodoensis | reverse complement strand
AGAGGTGTGCCGGCTAAAGCTGCCTCTTCCTTGAAGTTCCATGAAGAGCAACACCAGAAGGACAGTGCACTCATCTGGTCTTTAATGCCTCTTTACACTTTCACTGGCTCGCTTCCCTTAGCGCCTTGTCCTGGCCTGCTATGGCTCCCTTCCCTCCTGTCACTAGGGCAACGAATGGCGTTGCCCCGCCAAATGCTCCCCAGCCAAACGCTCCCCAGTCTTCGCTCTGAGTTTGCGCTGGCTCGCCTGCCAGCTAATGCCTTGCCTGCTCTCCTTCAACCACAAGCATGTCTCAGCTTTCTCTCCTCTCTCCCGTCCGTCCCCTGCTCACCCCCTCTCCTCTTTTATCCGCCCTCCTGCACCACTACACCCAACCCCGGTGTTCCTCTCTCCGTCTGCAATCCCGTACAGCTGTGCGCCCGCGCGCATCTCCTGGCGGTTGTCTTCTTGTGAGTCGCTCTCCCACGTAGATTCCCAGCCTTGCCCTGTTATCTTTGGCCCTGCTCTGTAGAATGCCCCAGGAAAAGGAGTGAGCCCCCCCCCCCTGCCTCCTCACAGTCGCCAACAGATCCCCTCTGAGTCTCCTCTTCTCCAGGCTGAAGTGACCTAGTTCCCTCAGTCTCGCCTCATATGGCATCCCCTGCAAACCGGCTACCAACCTTGTGGTCCTATGCTGCACTGACTCCAACCTGGCTATATTCCTTCCTGTAATGAGGGGCCCAAAACTGAACACAATACCCCAATTGCGGGCACACCAGAGTCGTATAGTGGTACTGTGGTACTAATACCTCTCTCCATCTAGAAGCCAGACTTCTGGCTATGCCATCAAAGGTTACATTCGCCCTCTTGACCATTGCATCACACTGCTGAATCATGTTTAGCCTGCAGTCAACCAGTACCCTGAGGTCCCTTTCACAAGTGCTGCTCTCCAGCCACTTGTCACCTAACCTGTACTTTTGACACCTATTCCTATGCCCCAGGTGCAAGACCTTGCACTTATCCACATTGAACACCATTGTGTTGTCTTCTGCTCAATTCCATAGTCTGTCCAGATCGTTTTGGATCTAGAGTACCTGCTCCTCAGTTTTGGCCACTGCTCCAGTTTTAGTATCATCTGCAAATTTGATCAGCAGACTGTTCACCCCTTCTTCCATGTTGTTAATGAAAAGATTAAACAGGACCTGCCCCAGGACAGAGTCCTGGGGGAACCCGCCTGTCACTGGCTGCCATCCCGATGATTCCCCACTAATGGTTACCCTCTTCTTTCAGTCTGTCAACCATGCCCTAATCCATCGGACAGTGCATTGGTCTGTCCCAAAACTCCTCAGTTTCTCCACCAGGATATCATGTGGCACTTTGTCAAGGGCCTTGGTGAAATCCAGGAAAACCACATCCACTGCATCCCCTCCATCTAGTCATCTCGAAACCTTGTCATAGAATTCCACAAGGTTTGTCTGGCAGGACCTGTTTTTGTGGAAGCTATGTTGTGTGGCTGTCAACCTCCCTTCCTTATCTAGCATCACTAGATCTCTTGCTATTATGAGCCTTTCCATTGTTTTTCCTACAATGGACATAAGGCTAACTGGTCTGTAATTCCTCATGTCCCTTCTACTACCCTTTTTGAAAATTGCGACCACTGACGCCACCCTCCAGTCCTCTGGAACGTCACCCATTCTACACAAGGCCTCAAAAATGGAGGCCAGCAGGGATGAGAGAACCCCTGCCAACTCCCAAAGTACTCTCGGGTGTAACCCATAGGGCCTGGTGCCTTTGTAACATTCAAAGCCCTGAGGAGTCCCTCAACTTCAAGGGGAGTGACTCTAATCTGTGCACCTAAGTCCCCGGCCTCATCTAATCTCCCATGCAGATCTCCCCCATCCTGCTTTGGGGAGAACACAGAGGTAAAATGGTCATTTAGCATCTGTGCCTGTTCCCTTGTATCAGTCACTGGATCCTCCTTCCTCCTTATTTAGCAATCCCCACCACTACTTGTCTGCCCTTCCTCTTCCTATTTACATGCTGAAAGAAGCCCTTTTCGTTGCTTTTGATATTCTTGTAAGCCTCAGCTCGTAATTAGCCTTAGCCTTGCGAAGAATCCTTCTGAAATGGGCCTCCTCCTCCTGGTATACCCTTTTGTCTATTTGCCCCAGTACCCATTTCCTACGGAGGTTCCTCTTGCATCTAATCCCTCTAACCACCTCCTTTTGCATCCATGGAGGCGCTCTCCTTCACCTCCTCACCTTACTAACTATAAATATTGTCAAGGTTTGCACCTTCAAAACCTCCCTTTTGAGTGCCATCCACCCCTCCTCAACTCTCTTGCCTTCCAGTAACCTATCCCAGGAGGCTTTCCCCAGTCTGGCCTTCAGTTGGCCAAAGTTGGCCCTCTTGAAATCCCAGCTTCTAGTGTTTGACCTGCTGCACATCCCCAGTCCCCTGATCTCAAAGCAAAAGATGGAGTGATCACTTGCAACCAGAGCTCCCCTAATCTGTACTTCATCGATCAGCTCCTCTCTATTGGTCAAGACCAGGTTAAGGATGTTTCCCTCCCTTGTTGCCTCTTGGACCCTCTGTGTGAAAAACCCTCCCTCTATAGCTTCTAGGAAGCTACGTGACCTGGGTGTCACCCCTGAGTGAGTCTCCCAGCTAATATTCAGGAGATTGAAATCTCCCATAATTACTGTGTCCCTCCCCCAAGAGAACCTTAGAATCTGATCTGTCAGGACATCATCCAGGGTCTCAAGTTCACCTGGAGAGTGATAACATCCTCCAGGTCAACTTGGAGGTCCCCTTCCCTTTCAAAACCCAAGTTTGCCTCTACCAAATCCTCATCTGTGCTGCATTCTATCTCACTGCATAGTACCCCTTCCCTGACATATAAAGCTATACCCCCACCCCTCTTTCCCTTCCTGTCCTTTCTAAAAAGGTGATACCCCTCTATGTTTACATTCCAGTCTTGCCTTTCATCCCACCAAGTTTCTGTGATCCCCACCAGCTCATACCCTCCTATTCTCAGGAGAGCTTCAAGCTCTTCCTGCTTATTACGCATGCTCCTAGCATTGGTGTACAACTCCTTCACTTTCTTTGGAGTCCCCAGCCTCCTCTTTCCTCCCATCTTCCCTGATACCTGACCTCTCTTTGTAGGAGTCCTGTCAGCCCCTGCAGTACCTCCAAAACCCTGGTCCAAGAGCCCTGATCCTCTCCCCACACTTGTCCAGTGCAGGCAAGTTTCTGGGGGCCCGAACCAACCTACCCCAGCTCAGTTTAAAGTCTTCCAGATGAAGCTCGCTAGAGCATCTCCAAAGGACCTTTTCCCCATCCTCATGAGGTGCAACCTGTCCCTTGCCAGAAGTCTATTGGGAAGAAACCAAGTGCCATGGTTGAGGAAACCCAGGTGTTCCTTCAGCCAGCACACCCTAAGCCAGTCGTTCACCTCGATGACCCTCCTATCCCTGCCTGGCCTAAATCCCCAGAATTATATACCATGTGGATTCCACTTTTCCTGTTATGAATCCCACTGGTCCTTCTGGTGACCACAGGAGGATTTGTACAGCTTTTCCAACAATGCAGTATTTATATTTTTATTGCAAGTAATAATACATGACTGGGATGGAGCTCATTCACCAGACATGGAAGATCATCAACAGCATTTCTGTGTTGAACACATAAACTCCAGTGCTTATCCAAATTCAGGTTTGTTCATTTTATTTAGTTAGTTATTTAAAGCTTTTGTATGCCTCCTATTGTGCCATAGTGTCTCTAGGTGGCTCACAATCAAAAATTAAAAACCATAATAAAAACTGATTAAAACTAAAAACATCAATTATTCCTAAATATACAGTAGAAGTTAAAATACAATACAAGTAAATTACAAATAAAATACAAGTGGAGGTTTAGTGGCATCAAATATTAAAATGGTTTTTTAAGGTAGGTTTTTTATTCACCAGGCACTGAAAAGAGCATAGAGAAGGCACCAGGTGAATATCTTTGGGAAGAGTCTTCCAAATATGGAGAGCAGCAGCAGAAAAGGCCTTCTTCCTAGCAGTCATCCCTCTCACCCCTCCCTAGGGGATGGCTCATGCAGGAGGGCCCCCTGCATAGATCTCAAAGACCATATATGGGTGTAGGCTCTCCTTGAGGTAACCAGGGCCTAAGCCATTTAGGACTTTATATGTCAACACAAGCACCTTGAACTGGGCCTGGGCCTTGGCCACAATTGGTAACCAGTGTAGTTTGCTCAATAGGACTTCCATTTATACATTCTGGCATTGTAGCATTCTCAGTAAATGTGAATGTGCGAGTGTGTAAGAAAGAGGAAAGAGAGCTATTGAGAGAGTGCATGGAGCTGCAGTATATAAAGTTTTAGCAACCATGCACTACAATGGGACCCAGTATCTGCTGGTTCACTTACTGCATTTTCACTTAACTGCAGTTCACTTTCATCTGACAAAGAAGTTACAAAGTGCTTCCTTTCAGTGAGAAGAGAGAAAGAAAAATTGTATGTTGCGGTTGCTAGGATGTAAGGTAAGAATGGATCTGGCCCACCATGCCCATTTATCTGGCCGGCCTCAGAGCTTTTGGACACGCTGCATGTGTGCATGTGTGCATGCGTGCACGCAGCAAGCCACCACCTCTCCATGCGCATGCCCTGCAGTGGCTTGCTCATGGGGAGATCATTTTGGACTGCTCAGAGAAAATGATCTCCATGCAAGCAAGCCTCTGTCTTGCCACGCACGCCCCCTCGTCTCTGCCTTGCCTCGCTGTGTTTTCATGCCCCTGCCCCATTCCCTCACCAACCTGCACCCCCACCGGCACTGCCTTGGCAGCCCACGCCCACTGCCGGCACCTTTCAATTGGCTCCCTGTTGAAAAAGTTTGAGGACCCCTGGTATATAGTGTACGCTATTATCTGCAGTTTCAGGTATCCACTGGGGGGCTTGGAAACTATCCCCACATATACAAGCTTCCTGCTGTATTAATCAAGGTTCAGAATCAAGAATCATTTCCATTCTTCAGCTGAATAATGTCTTCCTGTATTTTATCAGGTGTGCTTTTGTTTGTTCAATGTCTGTGGAAAAGCATGCCATTGGGCTAGCCTAGCAAAAGTACGCCATGCAAGGGAGCAAAGACAGGCATATGGAAGAAGCACTGGGACGCTGAATCTAGGATTCCTATGGGCCACTGGTTGCTAACTGCTCTGTTTGGTCCATTAATGTTAAAAATATGTGCTCCTCATTTCACAAAGGCAGATTTTAAAAAAAAGTATCATTTCCATTCTGAGTTTGCCCTGAGATGAAGCAAGTAATTGGAACAAGACATCTATAGCTGGCAAAAATGACTTGAAATATAGCCAAGGAACTCATGACACTTCTGTTTTCCAAGTCCCTACCAGAACCTTAAAAGTTGTTTTGCAAGAAATGAACACATAATTAAACATCCCACTTGCCCTCCCTTAAAAAGTCTGCATGGCAAACTGACTCCAGGCTTTGGAAGTGAAATTAATACTTTCTTCTTAAAGGGCTCTGGGGCTTTAAACAAAATGTTAATAATAAGCATTTTGGAGGTGGTGGTATTTTGCAGATGCTTCATGCAGTTACTTCTTTTTAGATGTTGTTAAGATCCATGAATCAAGAGAAGCTGGATGTGGTCAAACAAGAGATGACAAGACTGAACAACGACATTTTCGGAATCAGTGAACTAAAATGGACAGGAATTAGTGAATTTAATTCAGATGACCATCAGGTATACTACTGCGGACAAGAATCCCTCAGAAGAAATGGAGTAACCTTCATAGTCAATAAAAGAGTAGGAAAAGCAGTACTGGGATACAATCTCCAATATGACAGAATGATCTCAGTTCGAATCCAAGGCAAACCATTCAACATCAAATTGGAGATATGAAGGGAACATTTCATGCAAAGGTGGGCATGATAAAGGACCAAAATGGCAGGGACCTAACAGAGGTAGAAGAGATTAAGAAGAGATGGCAAGATTACACAGAAGAACTATACAAGAAAGAGCTTAACGTCCCTGATAACCACGATGGGGTGGTCACTGACCTTGAGCCAGACATCCTGGAATGTGAAGTCAAATGGGCCATAGGAAGTCTGAGCAACAACAAAGCTAGTGGAGGAGACAGTATTCCAGCTGAGCTATTCAAAATCCTAAAAGACAATGCAGTAAAAGTGCTACACTCAATATGCCAGCAAATTTGGAAAACTCTACAGTGGCTGCAGGATTGGGAAAGGTCAGTTTACATTCCGATCCCAAAGGAGGGCAATGACAAAGAATGTTTAAACTACCGCACCATTGCACTCATTTCACATGCTAGCAAAGTGATGCTCAAAATCCTACAAGCAGTATGTGGACCGAGAACTACCAGAAATACAGGCAGGAATTCAAAGAGGGAGAGGAACTAGAGATCAAATTACCAACATATGCTGGATCATGGAGAAAGCTAGGGAATTCCAGAAAAACATCTACTTATGCTTCATTGACTGTGCTAAATCCTTTGATTGTGTGGATCACAACAAATTGTGGCAAGTTCCTAAAGTGATGGGACTACCAGACCATCTTATTAGTTGCTTGAGAAACCTGTATGCGGGTCAAGAAGCAACAGTGAGAACTGGACACGGAACCCCTGATTGGTTCAAAATTGAGAAAGGAGTTCGGCAAGGCTGTATACTGTCACCCTGCCTATTTAACTTATATGCAGAGCACATCAGGAGAAAGGCAGGGCCACATGAATCACAAATTGGAATTGAGATTGCTGGGAGAAATATCAACAACCTCACATATGCAGATGATACCACTCTCATGGCAGAAAGTGAAGAGGAACTAAAGAGCCTCTTGATGCGGATGAAGGAGGAGAGTGCAAAAGTTGGCTTGAAACTCAACATTAAGAAAACTAAGATCATGGCATCCGGTCCTCTCATTTCCTGGTAAATAGATGGGGAAGAAATGGAGGTAGTAACAGATTTTATTTTCCTGGGCTCCAAGATCACCACAGATGGGGACTGCAGCCATGAAATTAAAACACATTTGCTCCGGGGGAGGAGAGCTATGGCAAATCTAGACAGCATACTAAAAAGCAAAGACATCACCCTGCCAACAAAAGTGCGTATAGTCAAGGCTATAGTTTTCCCAGTTGCAATGTATGACTGTGAAAGCTGGACCATCAGTCTCTAGCATGATGAAACTCTCAATGTTGTCTGGATTCTTTCTGTTGTTGTTTCTACCCCTGTGCCTTGATCCTGCTCCTGTTCCAAAGGTTTTCCTGCCCTTGCGTTATCTTCTTGGCTGCTGATGTCTCACTTGTTTTGACTACCCTTTGCCATCTGGAATATGCTTTGTTTGCTTCCCTGTTAGCTCATGGTTTGACTGTGCCTTGCTCTGGGTAGTGACTTAGATTTGGCTGGTGACTGGACTTTGGTCACATGGTTTACTAACTATGATATCTGGGTCCTGGTGCTTAGTTCAGCTTACTGCTGCCCTGGACCTTACATTATGAATAGAAGCAAAGAAGAGTCCCATATACTGCATCTCTGTGGAGGTTTGGATGCATGATGTCTAAGTGAGGGGCAGTTTTCCTTCACATCATGTCCCCCCAAATGTTCCAAAGGGGAGCACTCATTTCTGCTCCTAGAAATGATGACATAGTAATTGCTTACAAAACACCATCATGCATGAATTCATCTTTTCACTCCATTTTGATCCTGCACAAGATCCCTCTGAGAACAGATAGGCCAGTGTACAAGGGAGGGTTTTGTCCTAGCCCCTGCTGTTTTCCTTGCTATATATAGTGCATTTTTGTTTTCAGTAGTATAATGTGCCTGCTAAACTGATAGTGACTGATTTTATTGTGCTTTGACCATATATCACAGAGATACCAAAATGGAAGTTGTAGTTAACTAAATATCTGCATGTATGGTTTTATCTTAGACTTTCTCTTGAACCTATTGGAATTTAATGAGTTGCAGCCCTTTCATCCCACAGAAAATGCTACAGAGAGTCAAGAGACAACTGAATAGGTGGTCTGTGATTCAGGGAGATCCCAAAATATCAGATGGGGAAATCTTCTGTGAGTATAACCATATGGAAATCCTTTACACTTGCAGAAAGCAGATTTTGAATCGAGCTCCAGACGTGCTGGGGTACCATTAGCTCTCTGGATGGGAATAATGTGAGTTGCAGTCCAGCACATCTGAAGGACACTAGCTTGCAGAAAGCTGCTAAATAGATAGAGGAAAAAAAGGCATGAATTTCCCTTCAAGTCTCCTGATCCTAAAACAAGGACATCTTCAAAAATGTTATTATTTAGCTGGGAGTGATACTGCTGCTTTTATAGCTACAATATGGACTTGTTTCAGCTGTGGAAAATATATCTGCAAGCAAGTCCTACTGAACCTGGTAAAAGTCATTTCTGGCTATACAGTGGTACCTCAGGTCATGAACGCCTCAGTTCACGACCAAATCGGGTCATGAACAGAAATTTCAGAAAAAAATTGCCTCAGTTCGCCAACTCCACATTGGCGAATCCACAATCACAGCCATGTTGCCACACGAGCATAATTGCAATCGCAGCCATCTTCCGTGCATGAGTGCAATCACGATCACAGCTATCTCCCCACACCCCCGAGCACGACTCTCCCTCCAAACAATAACCTCCCCCCCACCTAGGCTAGTATTCTCTACTGTACTTTGTTACTTTTTTGTTCTTTGTTACTTTGTTTTAAATTTTTGTGATTAAAAAAATATATTTACAGAACAGATTAACCTTATTTACATTGAACCTTATGGGGAAAATTGACTTGGCTCGTGACCAATTTGGGTCGCGACCAGAGTCTTGGAACGGATTCAGTTTGTGAGCCAAGGTATCACTGTATTTGCATAGGATTATACTGCAAAGTTATTATAGGTCACAATTAGTGCACGTCTTAGAGTGTTGGACAGTTTAGAGATATGACAGTTGACCAGAAATGCAGACTTTTTCCTTCCCCTGCAGCAATTCAAAGAGTTGAACATATAAACAGAATAGAACTCCTAGGTTTTAAAGACAACTTAAAGTTCATATATGGCTATAAAATATTTGGAGTGGAGGATAATCATATCAGCCACCTTAGGTTCCTTGCAGGTAGAAAACCGGAAGCATATGAATGCAATGTAATAATAAATTTTAATACCTTGAGGAAATTGGTAAAACACACAAGCAGAGGGAATTTGGGCAAGCTCTAGAATTAAACATCAGTTTCTCTACCTGTAAGGAGGAAAAAGTAAGGTGTCAGGGCTCTGCACTCACACCCCTTGTTTTGAGTCTCCTACCACATTGCAGGAGGATCTGTTATAACATATTTCTTATTCTGACTACAATTCCTAAGGACGTACTGATAGGAACCCTGTGGGTGTCTAGTCCAAATGACAGAAGGCTTGGAGGTTTGGAGTTCCTCATGCATCCAAAGTCCTGCTAGACTCATGCGAGTTTTGGAGGTTATTTTTGCCTCTTTCTGCTATGTTCAAGCATTTTTTTTAGATGGACCTCTGAGCCCAAGTGACTTGCTCACTTTATTGGAGTGAACCCTCTTCCCTGCCCCAGTCATCTCATCTTCCCAAGCTTGGAATTTCAGCTTCTGAATAAGCCAGTCACCATGAAGCTTGACCAAGTAGCTAAGAGGAGCTGGGTGGGGAGATTGATACTCTGATCTCCTCCTCTGAGGTTGAAGCTCTGACTTCATCTTTGAATGGAAAGATCCACTGCATTCTATGGCCCAGCAAACACTGTCTAGGGACTATAGAATTACTTTCTGAGTATGGCAATCACTAACACAGACTGTTCCTATTACATTAAGAGAAGGGCTCTCAGATCCTTAGTTGGGATGAGGGAGAAATTCACACACTGTTCATTTCAATGTGAGCCAACCTAATTTTGCACTTTCAGACTAATATAAAACAGAGTTATCCTTCAAAATTGCCACTTCTCTAAATTTTGCTATTGAGTTTTCCAATTAAAAATTCAGTTTTATATATATTAGAAGAAAGAGCATGCAACAAATTATTTGGGTAAAAATAAGATTAAAATGCATTCTATTATAAAAATGGAGTTCAGCAATTAGGAAAGTTGCTTGTCAAAAATAAATGTGTTAGGCAACATTGCATACAAAAATTAGAGCAGTGTACAGATGGCCTCTTGAAGTTCCTGACTCCACTTGTGTGCAGACAATTTCACTAAGTTTCTCCACAGAAAGAAGAAATTCTCCCACAGTTTGTCTCGTGTAGAGTTCCTAAATGGTAGTAACAGCTTCTTTGTTAATTTTTCTTGGTATGCCACTTACACAAACATACACACACTGGCCGGCTTCCAGCAGCCCCGCCAAGATGTCTCTACAGCACTTCAAGGGCAGACATGGTCACTGTCAAAATAGGGATTGGGAAAGCTGACTGCTCAGCCAATCTTCCCCCT
>NW_025336214.1:0-6205 GCF_004798865.1 Varanus komodoensis | reverse complement strand
GCAAAAAATAAATAATAAAAATTAAAACTTGCATACTGTGTAATTTGGCCTGACACAACTCTAGCAATTTTTTTTCTGTTCCTCAAATAGATGACATGGGTAAATAACAGAAGCAAAATGAATAATCTCTGTGAAGGTTTACTTTCTGCTGATGTTACATTTATTATCAATAAAAATACATCTATATACATTTTTAAAAGAGCATAATGCTATTTGTATATTGCAGGACATATTCCAATGGAGCATAATTCAGGGAACCAAGGTTCAGTTTGGATGCCAGGCAGTACTTCCTAACAGTTAGGACCCCAGGGTATGGAATAGGCTTCCATGGGAGGTGGTTGAAGCCCCATTGGTGAGGGTGTTCAAGTATAGGCTGAACATGCCCATGGTAGGCATGTCATGAGTGGAGCCAGCTGGAGCCAGGATCAGACTAGATGGCCCGGGAGACCCCTTCTGACTTGCTCTGTTTCTATGTATTTGTTTAGAATGAGCTGTTTTCTATGAATAAGCTTTTGAAAAGTTGATGAATAAAACCAACAATTAGATATTCTGTGTTATGGATATTCTGAGTGTTTTATAAAGTATGAAATATAAATGGTTTTCCATAAATTTGCTTCTATTTAGTTAAAACCTTTAAATCCACTGGCATATATGTCAATTGCTATAGATGGTGTACATTATTCATGCCCTGATCATGATAGTACCTCCCCTCCTCAAGAAAGGGGGTTCCACAACCCTTCATGGTCCTGGCTTCTCTGAGTGCGCTCAATGGAAGGCACAGAGCTTGGCTGGAGTGTTTATGTTTTCTACTGGTTCCCAGGATCACTCCTCTGGTCACCCTCCCAGTGTAGCAGATAGTACGAGATCTCAGAGAGTCCAGAATCTGGGCCACAAGATATTCCTCATGTCCATCTATTTTTACAGGTGGAGGTGGTGGAACGGTACATCCTGGAAGCAGATTGGGGTGGTGATGTGGAAGCTGGGCAATGTGGAATACTGGGTGGAGTTTGAGGGTGTGGGGGAGATCTACTCTAAAGGCCATGGGGTTTATCTGTTGAATGACAGGATACGGCCCTTGATATTGGTGGTCAAGCTTGGCTGAGGGATGGTGGGATTGATGGTGTTCCATAGAGAGCCAGACCTTGTCTCCCACCTTAATGGGCAGCCCCTCCTGATGGTCTTGGTGTGCTTGTGTTTGTAGGCAGCTTTAGCTGCTTTTAGGCAGTGCTTGAGTTCTTGGTGTATCTTCTGGAGGTGGGTGACATAGTCATTGGAAGAAGGGACTAGAGCTGTGATTTGGGTTCATGGGTGGTCTTGAAGGTGGTAGCCAAAGTTGGCATAAAAAGGACTATGCCCGGTGGAGGCATGGCAGGTGTTGTTATCAGCACATTCTGCCATGGGCAGGCATTGTTATAAGCAAATTTGCCATGAGCAAATTCTGCTGCTCATGTCTTGGTGGTACATGAGGAAGCAGCAGAGCTACTGCTCCAAAATCTGATCGACCCATTCAGCAACATGGGGCTGAGTTTCCTTTTGGGCATATCTATGCCTTATCCACCATAGAGCTCGAGGCCCTTCACGAATATCTTCAAGACAATTTGGCCCAGGGCTTCATTTGGCATTCCACATCACCAACAGGGGCTCCCATCTTTTTTGTCAAGAAAAAACAAGGCAGTCTGCATCCTTGCATAGATTATCAAAAATTAAACCAGGTTACCATTGAGATAGAATGCCAGCTATCTCAGTGTTCATGTTGAAACCCTAGACAGCAGGAGAAGGGTCACAGCAAACTGTGAGGGCCAGGTCATGGGCAGCAGCAAGCAGGGGCAGCTGAGTCCAAGTTCACTACGGGCCAGAGGCAAGGGGCAAGTAAGCAGGTCTGGGTCAAAGGCACAGATAAAAGCAGCCCGAGTCTGGCACAGAGAGAGAGAGAGAGAGAGAGAGAACAGTTCCAAAGTCAGTTTACTGGAGAGATGTTGATGCGAGGGATGTAGCAGGCTGGATCGAGACAGGGTCTACTCAGAGGAAAGATGGGAAGGGCACTGGCTGGAGTCAGGCAGGAACAGTCTTGAACAAGGCATGGATGAACAGGATCAGGGCTTGAGAAAGGCAGGAATGAACTGGAACAAGACATATCAAATCTAAATCCCTGGACAGGCAAGATAGAGGAAAAGGCCACCTGGGCCTTTAGGTCCTTGAGTTTCTTGCCCAGAATTTCAAAGTCCTTTGCGATCCCACCCACCCCCTGCCTGGCCATGTTATTCTTCCCCACATGAATCACCAGAAGCAGCTGGTGATCCTCCGAGGAAAGAAGATGCTCCAGTTTGTAGAAGATGCTCCAGTCTGTAACATTTCAATCTCCATTGAAACTTCCCTCAATAACCTGACTGATTACTTGATGGCCACAGCTACTGACTTGGACCCCCAAATCCGAGATGTCCTACAAATAACATTGTGTCCTATCACTTGAAGTTCCTATTCAACTAAATGGACAAAATTCAGGAGTTGTGCGAGGGACCACTCATTCGATCCAACTACAGCTACCATACAAAAGATACTGGAGTTGCTGTATGCCCTACACCAAAAAAGACTTAACCCACCTCTTTCAAGCTGTGCCTGTCTGCAATTTCTGCCTTCAGAGGTCCCATTGAGGGCAACTCAACTTTCTCTCACCCCCTTTCACTATGCTTCATGGAAGGTCTGAACAACCTAAATCCTCCTGTCCAATCTATTATCCCAAGTTGGAGTCTATCTGTCGTGTTGCATGTGCTGACAAAGCCACCATTTGAACCACTCATGACCATGGGACTGCACATCATCTCTTGGAGGATCTCCTTCCTTGTGGCCACCACTTCATAGAGCAAGTGAACTCTAGACTTCCGGTTGGCGTTGTGGCAAGACAGCTGTGAAGAGTGGGGGCTCTCATTATCACTCCAGTAACTGTTTGACAGTGATCTGGGGGAGGCTCATCCAAGCCCTGTCTGGGCAGAGATTAGTTGTCCGAGCATTCTTCTGGTTGGTGTGGGGCGGCAGCTCCACATTTCATGGGAAAAATTTGGGCTTTTCTCAATCGAACAACACAGGGGACAGATCAGCTCCCTGCAAGCCATAGATGACCGGATATAGCATAGAATAATAGCAAGAAGTTCATCAGACCTGCTGGGTGAGCATTTCTATTTTTTTTTCAATATTACCCGTGAAAGAACTGCAGCAGTTACTAATTGGCATAAAGAATTCCCCCTCCCCCCATGGAGTTTTTAAGCAGCGATTGATCTGGGGGAGAGGAACTGAGGCTTTTTTGGAAAGTATGAGGCTGGAGAAAGATCTCTTTTTTCTAATCTCACCAAGGGCGCAGAATCAGAATAAATAACTATTGCGGAATAAATGATAGAAGGACAAAGCTTACTTGCTGAATGACTATTTTATCTTGTCTCTTTGTCATCCAGGCCTTCTTTAAAACAATTCTTATGCCAGGAAAAACAAACTTCCGATTTTTGTGACATCATTTAAAGACAAAATAGCCCTTTGCTGTCATCCTGTGGCTATTGGATTTATAGCAAGTTTCCTTCTTTCTTTTTTCCCCCCTCTTCTCCCTTTTTCTGTTGTTACCTTGTAATTTTTGGCAAAAAAATATTATCATCATGAAAAAAACACATTCTTCCTCCTCTTCGGCACCTACATCAGCTGCTCAGAGTCCAACTCACCAGTCTAAAAGAGGATGTTTCCCCCTTTTACCTACTGTTTACATAGCAATAAGATAGTCATAGACTAAGACAAAGGGCAAATGTTGGTCTCCTGTTGGACTGAGAAAATGGCAGGAGCCCACCTATTTATATAATGGGGAAGCAGGGACAGGGGCAGGGGCAGGATTAGAATGACAGTTACAGGTATGCAACCTGACTTTATCAAATATAATATAAAGCAGGTAAAGGACATTCAGATCTGTAGTGTACCTGGGGATCTTTTTCATGAGGAATATCACACATAAACCTTAAATAATGGCACTTCTCAGAATATTCACAGTATTATAGCTTCATTTCAAAAGCATTTGGTTAAGATCAGTTGCAGTTAAACCCTGTGGAAATCCATAGAACCAAAATTAGTCATGACCAAACTCATTGTTGTCAATGAGATGCACAGACCATGCCTAGCTATGTTTACTTGTGGGTAAATCTCACTAACTCTTCCACAACTCTACAATAGACTTAGAGCATCATCTCCTCCAACTTTTATTTCACATTTTATTTCACCTAAATAACCATTTGTAGCATAGCAGCCAAAAGATCAAGGTGTGAACCAGGAACCTAGTTGTTTTGAGGATTACAGAGGTAAAACAAGTGAAATGTTCTGAGCATTCTGAAATCCTAATTAAACAATAAGAATGATTACTTTTAAATAGCAAGTACAATTAGTTAGAAAATGTTGCTCATACCAACAAAAAATTGGATTCTTGTGAATATTTTCTAGTGCTTTGGAAGGGGACCAGATTTTCTTATACTTGTGGATGGTGCAAATTCCATTGCCTCACAACTCTCTGCTCCTTTCCATGAAATTTCCTGCTGTTATTAAAACTCCTTTGGCATCCTTGGATATTAAAGCCATTAAAAATTAAATTCATCTGAATGGATGAAGCTATTGGTTTGAATGTTTTAGATCTGAAATTCTTTCCATTGATTTTGTGAATAAATGTTCTAACTTTGCTAATGGGGAACCAAAACTTGAGCTAAACAAACTTCTTACTCAACCCTAGTCTCAGCATTAAGAACTTGGAATTTTAACTCCAGTGGCCTTAATGGTATATATCTAGGGATGAGATGAGTATTCGAAAATGAGATTGAAATTCAAGCTTCTCCTGTTTGAATAGGCTGGCTTTGTTTCACATTGACTCCTCCAGACCACTTTCAAGCTGAGCCTGACTTTAATTTGGGATTTCATTTCACCTCCATTACTATCAACATGCACTCAAGCAGGGGGGCATTCCCCTGTGAAAGGGAGCAAAAAGCACCAAAGTGTTCATATTCGGAAGGACAGAAGGATTTTCAAACAATCAGCTATTAAAATCAAAATGACAAGTTTACATTTCGAGTGACCCAGAGAGGGCTCCTATATGAATTCAACTTTAAATTTTATTATTTATATATTGGATTTTTATACCATCCCATAAGCAAAGTTATCTGGGCAGCTCACTTTCACCAAACCTTTTCTAAGAAATCCACTATTGCATACTTTTTTACTCTTGCCACTATAACATATACTGAATAAATAAATAAATAAATAACCAAAGGAAGATAAAGGAAAGTTAAACTTACAAAGTTTTCAAACATCCTAAAGAAGGGATATTGTGAGTTGAGGCTCACAACCCTTTTCAACACATCCCATCTTCAGGTAGAATGTGCAACTCAAATTCTTACCTTCTGATAGCAGATAAATCAGGTGGGGAGCATAGTAAAGGAAGGACATCAGGACACCAAATCATCATTGAAATGCATTGTGTCATTTTCAATGACCATAGAAAACTTGAACTCATTTGAACTTTCCTGAACATCAGAAGAATCCGTAGAAGGGCTGCATTAATTTTGATCCCCCAGGAAGCATTCAAAAAAATGAGTACTCAATTAGGTAAATATGATTTCTCAAAAGTTTGGAACACTTGAAAGAGAAAGAAAGTTTGATAATGGCTGTAATTGTGCTCAACACACAGTGGAAGGTCTCGGAGCACCTAACCTGAAAAACAGAACAGAAACATGCTTTCTAAAAGGAATTTTACTGGGGAAGGGAAATGAGCTCCAAAAGGCACTTTTAACCATGGAATGAAATGTCTTTCAGCTTTCATGAAAATATAAATTAAATAGGAACACTATTATAAATGTATATTAAAAGTTTATCTTGTGAAACCGCACACTTAATGTTTCCAGATATCTGAAACAAATTCCCTTCTCCATCAGCTCTTAATGAATAGACTATTACAGCAGTTCATCTAAGTGACAAGTAGGTAACTATGGAGACCCTGGGATCTATTTTCCACTGGACCCTTTATGGCCTCAGTTTTTAAAATTCCCAGCCCATCTTGCTTTAATACATAGTTTATTTTCAATATGCATGTGCTTTCTTTTTCGTTCCATTCTTAACATTCTCAAATAGCTCTAATTCTGGATAATATTTAAAAAATAAAGCCCTCGTAAAGCCCTTGATAATCATGAGCTCT